>NC_057801.1:394419266-394491816 GCF_018294505.1 Triticum aestivum
GCGGCGGCGGACCGGTGGCGGACCGGCGGTCGGGAGTGGTTTCGGGGCGGGCGGGGCGGCGCACCACCGGCCGCGGGCGGTAGGGGGGCGGCTGTTTGGCCGGTGGTGGGCTGGCGGCTCAGGGTAGCCTCACCTAATGCCGCTACACAACCAAATTCCTCGGCTCTCGCACGCGCTGCTGCTGCTGCTGCTACTGCTTTTTTGCTACTAGTGCATTCAGTTTCGAGAGAATAATTCAGTTCCAACAGTTAAGTTTAGTTTCGACAGTTAAATTCAGTTTTGGAAGTTAAGTTCAGAGATAAGTGGCTGGTGTATTTTACATCTAGCACTTTGTGGTTATGTATTTTACGCCATCTATTGGAGATGCTATTAGAATTCCACTCAGGTTAACGTTGTCTCTCTTGTCCTGCTTCAGCCTCGGTGTCGTACAACTCATCGGAGCTGCTCCAACGACGAAACCCTCCATCACAGCGGAGCAGTACCCCGAGCTCCATCTCCATACGCCTAAGATCTTCTTCCCCTCCTCCGATAGCCAAGTCAGCCGGATCATCCTCACCGACCAACCCAATCACGCTGAGATCGACATGGCTTCGCCAAATAGGTTGTATACTTGTTGCATCTCTTTTTTACTCTACATGTTATATATATTGTCCACTGAGCACACGCGGGAATGTGAAATACGATTAGTTTCTCCTACTATATGACAAGCAGTGAGGTACCAGTCAACTTAGCTCTCCGTGATGGACTCTCTTGAATGCCATCATTATTTATCTCTGCGTGTTTGAGCTGTGGATTTGTCGATGGGCCTGGGAGTTGAGCTAGTATGGTAGTGGCCTGGGTCCAAAGTAGTAGAAGTAGGCAAGTAGCACAAAAACATTTTTTTGGGTGTAGATTTTCCTTGCCCAAGCCTGCCTACTAGAATCGCCAGTGCTTGATAGGAAAAGTGAAGGAAAAACATAGGAATTGGAAAGTTTCCTATGGTACTACTATTCATGCATTTGGTTCAAAGGAATGGAGCAAAGGAAAACTGTAGGATTTGTTCCTTTAGTGTCTCCTTGAAAGAAAAACCGTACGGATTTTAATTTCCACTTGTCCTTCTTTTTAGAGTCCTATTCATGATGGACAAGACTAAGAGATAGTAGCATAATAGCATTATAACCGTACATTTTCTTGTGGTTTGACTTAATCTCACCATGCTTCTTTGCATCCTGTGATCTTCCAATTCTTTTTAACCAAACACCCAAATTGGCAGAAATCATGTGTTTTTAAATTCTTTGTTTTCCACGTGCATTCCTATCCTATTACTGTGTATTTCCTATCCCTGCGTTTATAGAATCCTCCAATTCAAACAAGCCCTTACAGAATTACTTCTCTTACAAATAGTTGTCAAAGAAAACCTTGTGTGGTTTGTTCTGCTCCTGCTGTGCCATCGTCCACCCAAGCTCAGCTGCTCCAACGACTAAATGGTCGAGCATAGCAGGGATCCGGCCTCCAGACTGTCTTTCGCTACCTCAGATCTTCTTCCCCGCCGCCGGCAGCCATGACAACTGCATTACCATCATCAACCGAGTAGATGACCTCGAGGACTACACGGGTCCACAGGAGAGGTCGCACTCTTTCGTGTCTTCTTACGTTATGCATCACTTAATATTACATGCTAATTTATCGTCCTATTCACCGATTAGACTCAGCCCCGAACTAATGGTCAAACTTGAGTTTTTAAATGGTTGTGGGGTACATATCAGGGCCACAATCAATAGTATCTATCTCCTGGTTAATCTCTGGTGTCTACTATGAGTTTCATGTTGGGTGGGAAACAAACAGTAAAGAAGCCACTATCTGTATTTTTTAACTAAAGCCATTATCTGCCTGCTGTCATTGGTTTTGGGTCTATCCACAGGTTGCTACCATCACTCTGGATTTCTGAATGCACTCCTTACATAATCTCACTATATTTTATTCCTATGCATATCAGTTATTGTACACAATGGAACTGAACATGTAGAGCAAAAGAGACGACCACTCATTTCGCATGCAGATGTCGCTCCATGGTAGGCGCAAAGGTAGGGCCCCCTCCACTCATTTCGCATTGTAATTGAGAGGAAGATATCTATTCTGAGGGGGATTCAGAAGGAGAAGACCACTCCTATTTACCCCTTGAGGTCTTCGCTCTAACTTGGCATGCTGATGTTGGTTATATCATGCATATGGTGCCTTGCATTGCTTACTTTATACATCAAATATGTCAACGGCTTAGTTTAGACATGCTTTGTGTGAATGCCATCTGTTTAGTTCATTCATCGTTTATGTGAATTATGCAATGCCATCTTGTTTAGCCAGGCATCATATATGTGAATTTTGTAATGCCATCCTGCTTAGCCAGTCATCTTATATGTGAATTATATCAGGCCAACTTTTTTTTTCAGTTACGTATTACATTTGTCAACAATGTTAGTACATTCAACTACTCTTTGTGTGCATCAGCCATTTGACACGGTGATGGAAAATTCTGGAGTGAAAACAAGGTCTTCAGAGCAGACTATGCTATCTGATGAAGCGCATATCTTGCTGGTTATGGATAGCTCCTCAGAGGAGGATTCAGAGACAGATGACCAGTCCTATTTCCCCCGAGGTTTATTCTCTAACTTGCCAGGGTTATGTTGCTCATATCATGTGTATGCTATCTTGCATTGCTATGTCATTTAATTAATTTAGACATGCTTTGTGTGTATGCCACCTGTTTAGTGTCTAATTACCATATATGTGAATTATGCATTGCCATCTTGTTGCAAGACATTATATATGTGAATTATGCAATGCTATCTTGTTGCAAAGGCATTATATATGTGAATTATGCAATGCCATGCTGTTGAGCCAATCATCATGTATGTGAATTATATCATGCTATCATTTTTTTGTATTACATGTTCCATTTGTCAACAACTTTTGTATATTCAACTACTCTTCCTGTGCATCAGCCATTTGAAGCGGTGATGGAAGTATCTAGAGTGAAAACAAGGTATTTAGTGCAGACAATGCTACCTGCTGAAGCAGACATCTTGCTGGATACAGAGAGCTCCTCAGAGGAGGATTCAGAGACTGATGACAAGTCCTATTTCCCCCCTGATGTCTATGCTCAAACTTGGCAGGGTTATATTACCCATGTCATGCATGTTGTCTTGCATTGCTTAGTTTTTACATCATATATGGACTGCCATCTGGGGCATCCCCAAGCTTACGTTCTTGGTGGTTTTTTAATATTACCTTGGGGAGCCTTGGGCATCCCCAAGCTTAGGCTCTTGCCACTCCTTATTCCATAGTTCATCGAATCTTTACCCAAAACTTGAAAACTTGACAACACAAAACTCAACAGAAAACTCGTAAGCTCCGTTAGTATAAGAAAATAAAACCACCACTTAGATACTGTTGTGAACTCATTCTAAATTCATATTGCCATAATATATACTGTATTCCAACTTCTCTATGGTTCATACCCTCTAATACTACTCATAGATTCATCAAAATAAGCAAACAACACATAGAAAACAGAATTTGTCAAAAATAGAACAGTCTGTAGTAATCTATATCAAACATATACTTATTGAACCCCAAAAATTCTGAATAAATTTGTAGACCTGAGTAATTTGTCTATTAATCATCTGCAAGAATAATCAACCTAATAGAACTCTCCAATAAAAAATGGAAGCTAATCTCGTGAGCGCTAAAGTTTCTGTTTTTTACAGCAAGATCATAAAGACTTCACCCAAGTCTTCCCAAAGGTTCTACTTGGCACAAACACTAATTAAAACAATAAAACCACAACTAACCAGAGGCTAGATGATTTATTTATTACTAAACACGAACAAAAAGCAGGGAACAAAAATAAAATTGGGTTGCATCCCAACAAGCGCTAACGTTTAACGCCCCTAGCTAGGCATGATGATTTCAATGATACTCACATAAAAGATAAGAAATAAAACATAAAGAGAGCATCATGAAGAATATGACTAGCACATTCAAGTCTAACCCACTTCCTATGCTTAGGATTTTGTGAGCAAACAACTTATGGGAACAATAATCAACTAGCATAGGTAGGCAAAACAAGCATAACTTCAAAACTTTTAACACATAGAGAAAAAACTTGATATTATTGCAATTCCTGCAAGCATATGTTCCTCCCTCATAATAATTTTCAGTAGCATCATGAATGAATTCAACCATATAACCAGCACATAAAGCATTCTTTTCATGATCTACAAGCATAAAAGATTTACTACTCTCCACATAAGCAAAATTTCTTCTCATGAATAGTAGTGGGAGCAAACTCAACAAAATAACTATCATGTGAGGCATAATCCAATTGAAAACTAAAATCATGATGACAAGTTCCATGTTCATAATTATTATTTATATAATACATATCATCACAATAATCATCATAAATAGCAACTTTATTCTCATAATCAACTGAAACCTCTTTCAAAATAGTGGATTCATCACTAAATAAAGTCATGACCTCTCCAAATCCACTTTCATAAATATTACAAGATTCAACACCATCAAAATGGTGGGATCATTACTTCCTAAAGTTGACACTCTTCCAAACCCACTTTCATCAATATAATCATCATAAATAGGAGGCATGCTTTCATCATAATAAATTTGCTGATCAAAACTTGGGGGACAAAACATATCATCTTCATCAGACATAGCATCCCCAAGCTTGTGGCTTTGCATATCATTAGCATCATGGGTATTCATAGAATTCATACTAAAAACATTGCAATCATGCTCATCATTCACATATTTTATGCCAAGCATTCTATGTAATTCTTCTTCTAATACTTGAGCACAATTTTCCTTCCCATCATTTTCACGAAAGACATTAAAAAGATGAAGCATATGAGGCACCCTTAATTCCATTTTTTTGTAGTTTTCTTTTACAGACTAAACTAGTGATAAAACAAGAAACGAGAAGATTTGATTGCAAGATCTAAATATATACCTTCAAGCACGCACCTCCCCGGCAACGGCGCTAGAAACTGCGTGATGTCTACTACTCAACCTTCTTCTTGTAGACGTTGTTGGGCCTCCAAGTGCAGTGGTTTGTAGGACAGTAGCAAATTTCCCTCAAGTGGATGACCTAAGGTTTATCAATTCGTGGGAGGCGTAGGATGAAGATGGTCTCTCTCAAGCAACCCTTCAACCAAATAACAAAGAGTCTCTTGTGTCCCCGACACACCCAATACAATGGTAAATTATATAGGTGCACTAGTTCGGCAAAGAGATGGTAATACAAGTGCAATATGGATGGTAGATATAGGTTTTTGTAATCTGAAAATATAAAAACAGAAGGGTAGCAAGCGATAAAAGTGAGCGTAAATGGTATTGCAATGCTAGGAAACAAGGCCAAGGGTTCATACTTTCACTAGTGCAAGTTCTCTCAACAATAATAACATAATTGGATCATATAACTATCCCTCAACATGCAACAAAGAGTCACTCCAAAGTCACTAACAGCGGAGAAGAAACGAAGAGATTATGGTAGGGTATGAACCACCTGAAAGTTATCCTTTCTGATCGATCTATTCAAGAGTCCGTAGTAAAATAACATGAAGCTATTCTTTCCGTTCGATCTATCCTAGAGTTCGTACTAGAATAACACCTTAAGACACAAATCAACCAAGACCCTAATGTCACCTAGATACTCCAGTGTCACCTCAAGTATCCGTGGGTATGATTATATGATATGCATCATACGATCTCAGATTCATCAATTCAACCAACACAAAGTACTTCAAAGAATGCCCCAAAGTTTCTACCGGAGAGTCAAGACGAAAACATGTGCCAACCCCTATGCATAAGTTCACAAGGTCACTGAACCCGCAAGTTGATCACCAAAACATACATCAAGTAGATCACGTGAATATCCCATTGTCACCACAGATAAGCATATGCAAGACATGCATCAAGTGTTCCCAAATCCTTAAAGACTCAATCCGATAAGATAACTTCAAACGGAAAACTCAATCCATTTCAAGAGAGTAGAGGGGGAGAAACATCATAAGAGCCAACTATAATTGCAAAGCTCGCGATACATCAAGATCGTATCACCTCAAGAACATGAGAGAGAGAGAGAGAGATCAAATACATAGCTACTGGTACATACCCTCAGCCCCGAGGGTGAACTACTCCCTCCTCATCATGGAGAGCACCGGGATGATGAAGATGGCCACCGGTGATGGTTCCCCCCTCCAGTAGGGTGCCGAAATAGGGTCTCGATTGGTTTTTGGTGGCTATAGAGGCTTGCGATGGAGGAACTCCTAGTCTAGGTTATGTTCTGGGGGTTTCTATATATATAAGAGGTTTTGGCGTCGGGAACAAGTCAGGGGGGTCTTTGAGGCAGCCACAAGGTAGGGGGGCGCGCCCAGGGGGCTAGGGTGCGCCGCCCACCCTTGTGGGTGCCTCGGGACTCTTCTGGCCCATCTTCGATACTCCGTGGGCTTCTTCTAGTCCAAAAATAATCTCCGTCAAGTTTCAGGTCAATTGGACTCCGTTTGGTATTCCTTTTCTGTAATACTCAAAACAAGGGAAAACATAAACTGGCACTAGGCTCTACGTTAATAGGTTAGTCCCAAAAACATATAAAATAGCATATAAATGCATATAAAACATCCTAGATAGATAATATAATAGCATGGAACAATCAAAAATTATAGATACGTTGGAGACGTATCAAACATCCCCAAGCTTAATTCCTGCTCGTCCTCGAGTAGGTAAATGATAAAAACATAATTTTTGATGTGGAATGCTACCTAACATATTTATCAATGTAATCTTATTTATTGTGGCATGAATATTCAAATCCATAAGATTCAAGACAAAAGTTTAATATTGACATAAAAATAATAATACTTGAAACATACTAACTAAGCAATTATGTCTTTTGAAAATAACATAGCCAAATAAAGCTCATCCCTACAAAATCATATAGTTTGGCCATGCTTCATTTTCGTCGCACAAAATGCTCTCATCATGCACAACCCCGATAACAAGCCAAGCAATTGTTTTGTACTTTAGTATTCTCAAACTTTTTCAACTTTCACGCAATATATGAGCGCAAGCCATGGACATAGCACTCTGGGTGGAATAGAATATGATGAAGGAGGTTGTGTGGAGAAGACAAAAAAGGAGAAAGTCTCACATTGACGCGGCTAATCAACAGGCTAGGGAGATGCCCATCAATTGATGTCAATGCAAGGAGCAGGGATTGCCATGCAACGGATGCACTAGAGCTATAAATGTATGAAAGCTCAACAAAAGAAACTAAGTGGGTGTGCATCTAACTTGCTTGCTCATGAAGACCTAGGGCATTTGAGGAAACCCATTGTTGGAATATACAAGCCAAGTTCTATAATGAAAAATTCCCACTAGTATATGAAAGTGACAAAACAAGAGACTCTCTATCATAAAGATCATGGTGCTACTTTGAAGCACAAGTGTGGAAAATGGATAGTAGAATTGTCCCTTCTTTTCTTTTCTTTTTTTTGGGCCTTACTTTTTTTATTTGGCCTTTCCTTTTTTTCATTTGGCCATTTCTCTTCTTTTTTGGTACAATGCTCTATTAATGATGATCATCACACTTCTATTTATTTACAACTCAATGATTACAACTCGATACTAGAACAAAATATTACTCTACATGGATGTGTCCGGCGGTGTACCGGGATCGGCAATGAATCAAGAGTGACATGTATGATGAATTATGCATGGTGGCCTTGCCACAAATACGATGTCAACTACATGATCATGCAAGGCAATATGACAATGATGAAGCGTGTCATAATAAATGAAACGGTGGAAAGTTGCATGGCAATATATCTTGGAATGGCTATGGAAATTCCATAATAGGTTGGTATGGTGGCTATTTTAAGGAAGATATAAGGATGTTTATGTGTGATAGAGCGTATCATATCACGGGGTTTGGATGCACTGGCGAAGTTTGCACCAACTCTCAAGGTGAGAAAGGGCAATGCACGGTACCGAAGAGGCTAGCAATGATGGAAGGGTGAGAGTGCGTATAATCCATGGACTCAACATTAGTCATAAAGAACTCACATACTTATTGCAAAAATCAACAAGTCATGAAAAACCAAGCACTACATGCATGCTCCTAGGGGGATAGATTGGTAGGAAAAGACCATCGCTCGTCCCTGACTGCCACTCATAAGGATGACAATCAAAGAACACCTCCTGTTTCAAATTTGTTACACAACGGTTACCATACGTGCATGCTACAGGACTTGCAAACTCTAACACAAGTATTTCTCAAATTCACAACTACTCAACTAGCATGACTCTAATATCACCATCTTCATATCTCAAAACAATCATCAAGTATCAAACTTCTCATAGTATTCAATGCACTTTTTATGAAAGTTTTTATTATACCCATCTTGGATGCCCATCATATTAGGACTAATTTAATACCAAAGCAAATTACCAAGATGTTTAGGACTCTCAAAATAATATAAGTGAAGTATCAGAGTTCATCTATTTCTTCAAAGTAAAACCACCGCCGTGCTCTAAAAGGATATAAGTGAAGCACTAGAGCAAATGACAAACTACTCCGAAAGATAAGTGAAGATCAATGAGTAGTTGAATAATTACGCAACTATGTGAAGACTCTCTAACATTTAAGAATTTCAGATCTTGGTATTTTATTCAAACAGCAAGCAAAACAAAGAAAATAGAAATGACGCTCCAAGGAAAACACATATCATGTGGTGAATAAAAATATAGCTCCAAGTAAAGTTACCGATGAACGAAGACGAAAGAGGGAATGCCATCCGGGGCATCCCCAAGCTTAGGTTCTTGGTGTTCCTTGAATATTACCTTGGGGAGCCTTGGGCATCCCCAAGCTTAGGATCTTGCCACTCCTTATTACATAGTTCATCGAATCTTTACCCAAAACTTGGAAACTTCACAACACAAAACTCAACAGAAAACTCGTAAGCTCCCTTAGTATAAGACAATAAAACCACCACTTAGGCACTGTTGTTAACTCATTCTAAATTCATATTGGTGTAATATCTACTGTATTCCAACTTCTCTATGGTTCATACCCTCCGATACTACTCATAGATTCATCAAAATAAGCAAACAACACATAGAAAACAGAATCTGTCAAAAACAGAACAGTCTGTAGTAATCTGTATCAAACATATACTTCTTGAACTCCAAAAATTCTGAAATAAATTGGTGGACCTGAGGAATTTATATATTAATCATCTGCAAAAATAATCAACCTAATAGCACTCTCCAGTATAAAAATGGAAGCTAATCTCGTGAGCGCTAAAGTTTTTGTTTTTTACAGCAAGAACATAAAGACTTCACCCAAGTCTTCCCAAAGGTTCTACTTGGCACAAACACTAATTAAAACAATAAAACCACATCTAACGAGAGGCTAGATGATTTATTTATTACTAAAAAGGAATAAAAATCAAGGAATAAAAATAAAATTGGGTTGCATTCCAACAAGCGCTAACGTTTAACACCCCTAGCTAGCCATGATGATTTCAATGATGCTCACATAAAAGATAAGAATTGAAACGTAAAGAGAGCATCATGAAGAATATGACTAGCACATTTAAGTCTAACCCACTTCCTATGCATAGGGATTTTGTGATCAAACAACTTATGGGAACAATAATCAACTAGCATAGGAAGGCAAAACAAGCATAACTTCAAAACTTTAACACATAGAGAGGAAACTTGATATTATTGCAATTCCTACAAGCATATGTTCCTCCCTCATAATAATTTTCAGTAGCATCATGAGTGAATTCAACCATATAACCAGCACATAAAGCATTCTTTTCATGATCTACAAGCATAAAAGATTTACTACTCCCCACATGAGCAAAATTTCTTCTCATGAATAGTAGTGGGAGCAAACTCAACAAAATAACTATCATGTGAGGCATAATCCAATTGAAAACTAAAATCATGATGACAAGTTCCATGTTCATCATTACTCTTTATAGAATGCATATCATCACAATAATCATCATAAATAGCAACTTTATTCTCATAATCAATTGAAACCTCTTCCGAAATAGTGGATTCATCACTAAATAAAGTCATGACCTCTCCAAATCCATTTTCACAAATATTAAAAGATTCAACACCCTCCAAAATGGTGGGATCATTACTTCCTAAAGTTGTCACTCCTCCAAACCCACTTTCATCAATATAATCATCATAAATAGGAGGCATGATTTCATCATAATAAATTTTCTCATCAAAACTTGGGGGACAAAACATATCATCTTCATCAAACATAGCATCCCCAAGCTTGTGGCTTTGCATATCATTAGGATCATGGGTATTCAAAGAATTCATACTAACAACATTGCAATCATGCTCATCATTCACATATTTTATGCCAAGCATTCTATATAATTCTTCTTCTAGTACTTGAGAACAATTTTCCTTCCCATCATTTTCACGAAAGACATTAAAAAGATGAAGCATATGAGGCACCCTTAATTCCATTTTTTGTAGTTTTCTTTTATAGACTAAACTAGTGATAAAACAAGAAACTAAAAGATTTGATTGCAAGATCTAAAGATATACCTTCAAGCACTCACCTCCCCGGCAACGGCGCCAGAAACTGCTTGATGTCTACTACTCAACCTTCTTCTTGTAGACGTTGTTGGGCCTCCAAGTGCAGTGGTTTGTAGGACAGTAGCAAATTTCCCTCAAGTGGATGACCTAAGGTTTATCAATTCGTGGGAGGCGTAGGATGAAGATGGTCTCTCTCAAGCAACCCTTCAACCAAATAACAAAGAGTCTCTTGTGTCCCCGACACACCCAATACAATGGTAAATTATATAGGTGCACTAGTTCGGCAAAGAGATGGTAATACAAGTGCAATATGGATGGTAGATATAGGTTTTTGTAATCTGAAAATATAAAAACAGAAGGGTAGCAAGCGATAAAAGTGAGCGTAAACGGTATTGCAATGCTAGGAAACAAGGCCAAGGGTTCATACTTTCACTAGTGCAAGTTCTCCCAACAATAATAACATAATTGGATCATATAACTATACATCAACATGCAACAAAGAGTCAATCCAAAGTCACTAATAGCGGAGAAGAAACGAAGAGATTATGGTAGGGTATGAAACCACCTCAAAGTTATCCTTTCTGATCGATCTATTCAAGAGTCCGTAGTAAAATAACATGAAGCTATTCTTTCGGTTCGATCTATCCTATAGTTCGTAGTAGAATAACTCCTTAAGACACCAATCAACCAAAACCCTAATGTCACCTAGGTACTCCAATGTCACCTCAAGTATCAGTGGGTATGATTATACGATATGCATCACACAATCTCAGATTCATCTATTCAACCAACACAAAGTACTTCAAAGAGTGCCCCAAAGTTTCTACCGGAGAGTCAAGATGAAAACGTGTGCCAACCCCTATGCATAAGTTCACAAGGTCACTGAACCCGCAAGTTGATCACCAAAACATACATCAAGTAGATTACATGAATATCCCATTGTCACCACAGATAAGCACATGCAAGACATACATCAAGTGTTCTCAAATCCTCAAAGACTCAATCCGATAAGATAACTTCAAAGGGAAAACTCAATCCATTACAAGAGAGTAGAGGGGGAGAAACATCATAAGATCCAACTATAATAGCAAAGCTCGCGATACATCAAGATCGTATCACCTCAAGAACACGAGTGAGAGAGAGAGAGATCAAACACATAGCTGCTGGTACATACTGAAAGTGCTAGTATTGACTAGAGGGGGGTGAATATGCGATTTTTTTGAAAGTCTTCAAAATTTAGAAGTTTCGAAGACAAACAACAGAAATGACCTAATTGATATCCAACGGAAGATAAACTACCATAAGCAGGCCATAGTCAAGTATGCAATGATGTGAAAGTACAGGACTAATAGCAGCTAAGTAGTAAGGATCAGGATGGAAGATAGTATGAAGCCAATCAACAGTAGTAGTCAAGCAATGAAGTCAAACAGATACACAGATAGGCAATGACTTCACGAAGACAAACTTAAGTAAAGGATGCAAAATTATAGAACCAGTTGCTTGTTGAAGACACGGGATTTGTTGGACCAGTTCCAGTTCCTATGGCAACTGTACGTCTGGTTAGGGAGCTGGGATTTGACTCAGAAGACCGTGTCTTCACCTTATTCCCCTTGAGCTAAGGACACCCAGTCCTCGCCCAATCACTCTGGTAAGTCTTCAAGGTAGACTTCCAAACCTTCACAGACTTCGTTCACCAGCAATCCACAATGACTCTTGGATGCTCAGAACGCGACACCTAACCGGCTGGAGGATTCACAGTCCTCAAGTGTAATAAGTCTTCAAGTCACACAGGCAGAAAGACTTCAGTGATGCCTAACACTCTTTGGCTCTGGGTGTTTGGGCTTTGTCCTCGCAAGGATCTCTCTCTCTCTCAAATGCTTCGAGGTGGGTTGCTCTCAAACGACAAGAGTCGTGCAACTCTGAGCAGCCACCAATTTATGGTGCAGGGGGTGGGCTATTTGTAGCCACTAGGCAACCCGACCTGATTTGTCCGAAATGACCCTGGGTCACTAAGGAACTGAGACGTGTTCCAACGGTCAGATTTCAAACACACGCGGCAACTTTACTTGGGCTACAAGCAAAGCTGACTCATCCAGCTCTGGATAAGATTTGCTCTCATTGTCTTCGCTCGAAGGCATAGGATTTGGGTTGAGCATCACTTCAGTCACTCTGACTTAGTTCACTTGGACCCCACTTAACTGTACGGTGGTTCCTATGACTCAATAAAAAAGAAAAGGAAACAACGAAACCACACAGTCTTCGCACTCCATAGTCTTCAGATAAGGTCTTCTCATGTCATAGTCTTCAATATGAATATCTTCTCATACCACCATTGTCTTCAATGTCTTCATACATTTTTAGGGGTCATCTCCGGTAGGTAAACCGAATCAATGAGGGACACTACCTGCGTTATCCTGCAATTCTCACAAACGCATTAGTCCCTCAACCAACTTTGTCATCAATACTCCAAAACCAACTAGGGGTGGCACTAGATGCACTTAGAATCTCCCCCTTTTTGGTGATTGATGACAAACTGGTTGAAGTTTTCAACGGGTATAAAGTATGTGAAATTGTAAGGATAGGGAATTATCTTCATAAGTAGCAAGGGCTCCCCCTGAAGATGTGCATATAAGTAATTTGCTTTTGGAATGCAAATGCACATGGCAGGTTGTACTTGTGGAGATCCACTTCAACTTATGAAGATAATTCATCATGCATGAAATGATATAGCAAGTAAAATGACATGCGTAATGAAAAATGGACGTCTGCAGAATGATCTAAGTGCGGAAGTTATCATCGCACATGCGGAATTTATCATCGCATCACAGTAAAGCAAATAAGTAGCAGACAACCATCAAGTTTAGGTGTTACAACTCAAAGAACCAAATGTTTCAAAAGCAAGAGTTGTAAGCACGAGGCAACATATAATGCAACCGCCCATATGAACTCGCTTGAGGACTATCAACTCATACGCTTCTCCCCCTTTTGTCAGTAAGGACCAAAAAGGTTTGAAGACATAGAGCATTTACTCGTCCTCATGAGTAGGTGAAGCAGCAGGGTTGTCATTGTTGGTTGGCGGTGCAGACGAGCTTGGTGCAGTGTCGATGCGTGCAGTAGTAGGAGGTGGTGAAGTAGCATAATCTTCATCATCGATCACTCTGGCATTTACCGTTGCCGCGGAGGAAGAATAAACAGAGTCTTCAAGAGATGGAGTGCGACGTAGGACAGCAGTCCGTGGAGGAGTGGAGTCAAACTGGAATCTTTCATTGAAGCCATCGTCTTGAAGATCTGCTTCAGCACTAAGCAGGGTCAAACTCTTCCATGATCGCAGGCAAGTCTCATGAGCAACAAAGGCATTCTTGGTGGCTAGGTTACGAATGCGATTGACATCCACCAAGAGGCTTTGCATCTGTCTCTTGAGCCAAAAGTGATGCTTGTCCTGTTTCTGATGAAGGGCCACAAGAAGTTCTCAGTCATTGAGAACGCGAGAACGCTTCCGAGGCCTTTGGGCAATGGTGCTTTCAGTGGCTTCAGTAGGTGCTCGATGAGGCAGACGAGTATTTCCAGCCAATGGATAGATTCGTGTTGCTGCTTGAACACCTTCAATGGGTTGAGTGAAGCTTTGGTGTTCGGCATTCTGAAGACAAAGAGGCTTCTTGGCAGGGTCAGAGTATATAGCTTCAACTGATATATCAACCTCTGGCAAAAAGATCAGATGATTGCTAGTAGAGGGTTGATAGTTGACAGATGAGTGTCTCTTGATGAGGCGCATGACCCATGGAGCATAAAACTTCAGACCAAATAGGTCAGACCCAGAAGCAGCAAGTTGCCTGATGAAGAATTCTTGAGTATTGAAGCTGATGCCATTGAGAATGTAGAAGACAAAAGCCTTCATAGCTCCTTCAAGCTTGGCCGGTGATGAATGTCCTTTGATAGGCCATAGAGTTCGCCTGATGATATGATATATGGTGCCAGGCAGATACTCAAGGTCTTCAACAAAGAACTCTGTTAGATATTCAACGTCAGATGGCAAAGGCTTCATCATGCTCAATGTCGGTGTCAAAACCGGCGGATCTCGGGTAGGGGGTCCCGAACTGTGCGTCTAGGTGGATGGTAATAGGAGACAAGGGACACGATGTTTTTACCCAGGTTCGGGCCCTCTCGATGGAGGTAAAACCCTACTCCTGCTTGATTAATATTGATGATATGGGTAGTACAAGAGTGGATCTACCACGAGATCAAGGAGGCTAAACCCTAGAAGCTAGCCTATGGTATGATTGTTGTTCGTCCTATGGACTAAAACCCTCCGGTTTATATAGACACCGGAGAGGGCTAGGGTTACACAGAGTCAGTTACAATGGTAGGAGATCTACATATCCGTATTTCCAAGCTTGCCTTCCACGCCAAGGAAAGTCCCATCCGGACACAGGACGAAGTCTTCAATCTTGTATCTTCATAGTCTTAGAGTCTGGCCGATGATGATAGTTCGGCTATCCAGACACCCCCTAGTCCAGGACTCCCTCAGTAGCCCCTGAACCAGGCTTCAATGACGACGAGTCCGGCGTGCATATTGTCTTCGGCGTTGCAAGGCGGGTTCCTCCTCCGAATAATTCATAGAAGATTGTGAACGCTAGGATAGTGTCCGGCTCTGCAAAATAAATTCCACGTACCACCGTAGAGAGAATAATATTTACACAAGTTCAATCTGCCGACGTACTTTGTGGCGTGACATCACACCACTACCAAGCCTTTACTTGAATCGTCTTTATTATACCACCTCAGCGCGTTTAGCGAAGCGGTTTCCTTGGCACATCTTGTCGAAGCAGAGATCGTGTTCCCCTTATTCCGGGATTCCCATCAATACGGACGTGGGTAACCCAACCGCGCCATTGATTGCGGTGCTTGGGAGATAAGCGAGTTTTACCAGGCTATTAGGGACGCATAGTTTCATCCGCCCATATATAAGGGGATAAGGATCCACCTCCTTTACCTACGCCTTCTTCCTCCTTTGCTTATCCATCTCCGCGCACTCGAGCTCCAGCGCTCAAGTCCGCACACCTCACCTTGACCCTTTCCATCCATGTCCGGAGCGGGAGGCAAGTGGATGGCCTCCTCCGTTACGGAAGGGCACATCGAGAAGCTGCGCAGCACCGGATATCTGTCCAGCGACATCGGGCACCGGCTGCCCGACGAGGGGCAACTCATCCCCACCCCCAGGCCCCATGAGAGGGTCATATTTCTTCCCCTCTTCCTCCGCGGACTGGGCTTCCCACTTCACCCCTTTGTACGGGGGCTCATGTACTACTACGGCCCGGACTTCCACGATCTGGCCCCAAACTTCATCCTCAATATCTCGGTGTTTATCATCGTGTGCGAGGCCTTCCTCTGCATCCAGCCCCACTTCGCCTGTGGCTAAAGACCTTCAATGTCAAGCTGAAGGTTGTGAAGGGCAGTCAAGCGGAGTGCGGAGGTGCCATGGTGGGCAAAATGCCCAACATTACTTGGCTTGAGGGTGCCTTCGTGGAATCCATCAAAGGGTGGCAATCGGTGTGGTTCTACATCACCGAGCCGCGTGACCCTAAATGGGCAGCGGCCCCCGAGTTCAGATCTAGCATCCCCATGCAGCTCACCTCCTGCAAAGAGAAGGGCTTGCTATGGGGTAGTTCGGAGGAGCTGACCGGACTCCAGTCCTGTCTTCAGACCCTGGTGAACAAGAAGCTTAAGCTTGTCAACGTGATCCAGGTCATGCTCGTCCGCCGGATTCTCCCCTGCTAGCAATGGGCCTTCAATTTGTGGGAGTTTGATCCGGCACATCACCGGACCTTGAGCGAGCTCTTCGACACGACGTACGAAGCTGCCTGTAGGGTGCTGTTCAAGGGCGCCGAAGCTCCCGCATCTGCGACCGAAGATCGCGGATTCAGCACGCAGCGCCCGGCCGGCGAGGTAAGCTATGTCATCCTTTATGGGACACTCATTTTTTTCATAGTTTGACTCTATGTGGGATCTAAACTCCCAACGCCCTTAACAGGACTGGCAGAAGACCTCCGGACAGGTTAATTGTCCGGCTCCCCTTCCAGAAGACCCAGCGGACGCCCGTTTGACAGGGCTGCTGGTCCCGACACTTTACGTAGTGCCAGAGAAAAAGGCCAAGAAGAAGGCCACGGGAACCCGAAGGAGTTCCCGGCGTCAGGTGATATCGGACTCATCGTCCGATGACTCCAACGTGGACTCCTCCCCTGAAGACGAGGAGGAGAAGAAAGAGGCCTCTCCCCCAGCGGGGGGAGAGAAGAAGAGGAAGGCCTTCCCAACGAGGGAGGCCGAAGGGTCCAAGAAGGGAAGGACCCTTCCCCCGGACTGCTCCGCCAATGTTGGCGACGGCAACGAGGAGTGGCCCTCAAGGGCCAAGCCCCTGGCGAGATCGTAAGTATCCGGACTCCTAGATAATTTATCATTTTTCTTTTTTCCACACGGTGTCTTTCTAATGCCGCATACAACCTGTAGTCCGGCCAAGGACGATCTTCCCGCTTCGTCGAGCGGGTCCTTGGGCACGTCGGATATGGATTCTCTTCCGACCGCCTCAACCCCCCGTGACGCTGATGACGCCAAGGTGGGATCCCGGGAAGGGACCCGCCAGGAGGAGGAGGCCCCGGAGGTGCTGCAAGGCAACCTCCCGGACTCTGCACCGGACTCCGCACCGGAACCTGCAGTGGTTCCGGAGTCCGGCGAGCGGCCCCTTCGTAAGAAGGGCAAGACTGTGACGCCGGCGGCCTCCGTCCAACCGGAGGTGCCGGATAACCTGCTAGAGGCACTCAGCGGCGCTTCCATTGAAGAAGAACACCGCACTGTCATGAGTGCGGTGATTCAGAAGGTTCAACTTGCCAAGAGCGGGCTGACCGAAGCCTGCAGCAGCCTTCTAACAGGCTTTGAGGTAAGAATTTTAAGATATGTAATATAGTACCGCATAGACAGTAGCCCCTGATGCTCGGTTCGGTGTTCGGAAACAAAAGCCGGACTAAGGATCTAAAAAGATATACGCAGGAGTTCTAAAAAAATATGTCAATATGGGATTGCAGGCGGCGTTGCTGACCTCTGCCGCACTGACTGCGGAGGTCAATGCTTTGAAGCAGAGCCTCGAGCGGTCCGAGAGCGAGCTCGGCCGTGCCAAGAAGCAGCTCGAGGACAAGGAAGGTGAGTAACACCATATTAAGTTTGTACCTTACAGAAATGGATTTGGTTGCAAGAGAAATAACAAGGATAACATGGGTGCTACAGGGGCCACAAACGAGGTGGCGACCCTGAAGGAGGTGGTGTCCGCGGCCGAACGCAATGCGGCCGCGGAACGAGCCGAGCGAGAGAAGCAGGAGGCGCCGGTGGCGGCGGTACAGCAAGAGCTCCAGGCTCTCATGGAAAAGCATGAGAGTTTGGAGCGTGACTCGAAGACTCGAGAGTCAGAGCTTGCGTCGGCTCTTGAGAGTGCCAAAGCCGCCAAGGCTGAAGCCCACAAGGCCCTCCAAGAAATCAAGGATTTGAAGAAAATAGCGGCGAGTAAGGCATTTTTCATGCAAAGCAAGCATGTGAATGTGAATTACCTATTATTTACCCAAATTCGGAGCTCTCCAGGAGCGTTCGCAGATCTGCCCTGCAGTGTGTCCGATGCTGCCACTTTCTACCGGGCCGAGGAGGGGAGCTCGATGGAGAAGGTTTTCTGGTCTCAGTATGCTGAGGCCGGACATCCGGTGCCCCTTAGCGACCAGCTGAAGCAGCTGGTCGAGCTCCACAAGGTGGCCGAACAGGCCATGAAGGGCCTCATAGTTCGGTTGTGGCCCAAGGAGGCCATGCCCGGGAGCTACTTCGGCCTGGTGCGGCGGCTGGTGGATGCGTGTCCTTGGGTTGAAGTCATCAAGCAATCCGCCTGCATTGAAGGTGCCCGTCGGGCCCTTGCCCGTGCAAAGGTGCACTTGGTCAGGATGGACGCTGAGAAGCTTGTGACGGACGCGCCACCAGCAGGCAAGGAGTATCGCACGCCCGAAATGTATTATAAGAGTGTCCTGAAGGGTGCCCGCATGATTGCGGGTGAGTGCTCCAAAGATTTAATATTTGAGTAGACTCGCATTTTGTTATCCTGTGCGCTGAAAACTTTGTTCATATGCGCTAAGCAACGCTTGTTAATTTAAAATATTACCTTCTGTGCGGCCGTTTATCAAATCCGAGAGATGGCAAGTTGTCGGCTTCAGCCCCCATGCCACTAGTGCTGGGGTGTTCGGGATAAACTTGAGCGCTCTTGTTCCCATGTTTGGGTCCATCTAGGAAGGCACGCAACACAACGAACGAGACAACTGGACTTACAATGCTTGAACACTCTCACTTAGCCATAGAATTCTATAATTTTAAATTTCGGAGAAGCCCCTAGTGTTCGGAAGACCGAGTTCGGGGCGCTATCCATGCCTGGGCCGGATAAAGCTGGTTCCTCGCTCTAAGCGGCATAAGTCTTTAGGGACTCGAAAAAACCTCTCGAACAGCGACCAACTCTCGCCGTATCATGACGGTCAGTTTTAGCTTTCTCCACTGAGGCGCTCGCCTAGCTCAACCGGGGCGCAATCGCAGTGGTTCTCCCAGTGCTACCTTAGCCGATACAACGGAACGTAAGGTACCAAAACATGGGAGCCGGGCAAACCCAACTATTGACCCAAGACATGATTCAGAGCGATGCATATAATGCTATAAGTTCGGGGTGCCGCACTTGTGAAAGTGTTCGGACTTATCACACCATAATGTGGGGAACTTAAGCCCCTGGTGTATTTAGCCGTACCAGAGTGTACGGATCCAACATGTCATAAATGAACATATGTGTGAGAAAGAAATGCAATTATAAGCAAAAAGCGATGCATTGTTTATTCCAGAAATACTGCCATGAATGCAGAATGATACAAATAGTGCGGTAAGCAAGGGAGGGGACTATTAAACATGTCCCCCTCCAGGGGTAGGCTGCGGAATAGTGTATAAAACAGATTTAATGCTCGTAATGGAGACCACCTGAGTGTTCGTCGTAGCATTTCTCCTTCCCTGGCTGTTGCATCATGAGTTCGGCAGGTCTACTGCCAGACAGGCCCTCTAGTAAGTGGAGTCCTGTGGATAAGAAGAGAAAAAAAAGAAAAAGGATGACACACTTGGGAGCCTCTGGTGTGGTTGAGCCTCACTCTGGGTCTGTTGTGGTCGTGCCCCTCCCCCTATGCCCATGGTATCTCCAGAGCGTAATGATGTACGCGAAGGACCAGTCTTGCAATTTTGTGAGGGCTGGGCTTGGGGCCGCACTGCTACGCGTGCTCGGAATGTGCCAGGTGGTCTTGTTGTAAGTTACTCCGGGCGTGTTTGGCTGTGTCTGGTCGCTTAACGGCCAGACTCGAAAATTGCCTTAAGAGGCTGCTCTGTACTTCTGCCGCGAGAGCCGCTGTGTGTTCCTCCGTTCGGAGGGAGCGTTCAGTGTTTCCATTGACCGTAATGACTCCTCGAGGGCCTGTCATCTTGAGATTGAGGTATGCGTAGTGCGGCACCACGTTGAACTTTGCGAACGCGGTTCGTCCGAGTAGAGCATGATAGCCGCTGCGGAACGGGACTATATCGAAGATTAACTCCTCGCTTCGGAAGTTATCCGGGGATCCGAAGACCACTTCTAGTGTAACTAAGCCTATACAATTGGCCTCTACACCTAGTATGATGCCTTTGAAGGTCGTCTTTGTGGGTTTAATCCTTGAGGGGTCTATGCCCATCTTGCGCATTGTATCCTGATAAAGCAGGTTCAGGCTGCTGCCGCCGTCCATCAGGACTCTAGTGAGGTGAAATCCATCGACGATTGGGTCTAAAACCAATGCGGCGAATCCACCGTGGCGGATACTAGTGGGGTGGTCCCTTCGATCAAAAGTGATCGGGCAGGAGGACCATGGGTTGAACTTCGGGGCGACTGGCTCCATCGCATATACGTCCCTGAGTGCACGCTTCCGCTCCCTCTTGGGTATATGAGTTGCGTATATCATGTTCACCGTCCGCACTTGTGGGGGAAAACCCTTCTATCCTCTATTGTTTGGCGGCCGGGTCTCTTCCTCGTCATCGCTATGCAGCCCCTTGTCATTGTTTTCGGCAATTAACTTGCCTGCCTGCTTGAATACCCAACAATCCCTGCTGGTGTGATTAGTTGGTTTTTCGGGGGTGCCATGTATCTGGCAAGAGCGGTCGAGTATTCGGTCCAAATTGGACGGACCCGGAGTAGTTCTTTTGAATGGCTTTTTCCGCTGACCGGGTTTAGAGCCTCTAAATCCGGCGTTGACTGCAGTATCCTCAGTGTTATCGCCGTTAACGTGGCGTTTGTTTTTGTTGCGACGCGACCTGCCATTGCGGTCCTTGGTATCCGGACTGCTAGAATTTTTGCTGAGGTTGTTACTGCGGGCTAGCCAGCTGTCCTCTCCTGCGCAGAAGCGGGTCATAAGTGATGTGAGGGCTGCCATGGATTTCGGCTTTTCCTGTCCTAGGTGCCGGGCAAGCCACTCGTCACGGATGTTATGTTTGAAGGCTGCGAGGGCCTCTGCATCCGGACAGTCGACGATTTGATTTTTCTTTGTTAAGAACCGTGTCCAGAACTGTCTGGCCGATTCGTTTGGCTGCTGAATTATGTGGCTTAGGTCATTGGCGTCTGGTGGTCGCACATATGTGCCCTGGAAGTTGTCAAGGAATGCGGCTTCCAGGTCTTCCCAACACCCAATTGATTCTGCTGGCAAGTTGTTAAGACAATGTCGAGCTGGTCCTTTAAGCTTGAGTGGGAGATATTTGATGGCGTGAAGATCGTCACCACGGGCCATGTGGATATGAAGGAGATAGTCTTCGATCCAAACCGCAGGGTCTGTTGTGCCATCGTAGGATTCAATGTTCATGGGTTTAAACCCTTCGGGGATTTGATGATCCATTACTTCATCTGTGAAGCATAGTGGGTGTGCGACGCCTCTATATTAGGCTATATCATGATGTAGCTCCAACGAGCTTTGTCTACTGTGTTCGGCCCGGCCGGAGTTGCCATATCCGGCGTGACGGTCATCGTCGCGCATCGTGCGGCGCCCACGCGATCCGTAGATCGATCTTGATTGTCTTGCCTTATCCTCCAATATGTCTCGCAAGTCCGGCGCATTCCCCCATGGCTTCGTACTTTTCGAGCGGTGCCGGGGTACGGTTCTAATGGAGGGCCTAAAGGCCTCTCTGTCGCGGCCACGAGGTGGTCGGTCAGCCGTATTGCACTCTGGTGATGCAGGTTTATATGCCTCCTCCTCTAATCGGGGGAGCAACTTGCGTTTGGGGTAGCTTTTGGAGGGGCATTCGAGTTCATACTCTTCAGCCGCAAGGACTTCAGTCCATCTGTCGGCTAGCAGGTCTTGATCAGCTCTAAGCTGTTGCTGCTTTTTCTTTAGGCTGTTCGCCATGGCCATTAGCCTGCATTTGAACGCTCTTGTTCGACGGGATCCTCAGGCACGACGAATTCGTCATCGTTGAGGCTTGCCTCGTCTCCGGAGGGAGGCATGTAATTATCATCCTCTACCTCTTCGTCTGCCGCTCTCTCGTGATGGCTGGCTTCTCCGTCCTCCTGTGCTGAATCTTGCTGGAGGGGGTTCTCTTCGGCACTCTCTGGGGTGTTGTTATCTCTGGTGCCGGAATCTCCATTCTTGTTGTGGCGGGATTTAGAGCAGCGCCGCTGACGCCGGCGCTTCGGCTGTTTCTTGGAGGAGTCTTCCTCCGCTTTTTCCTCGCCATTCACATCCTTTGGGATGTCCACCATATATATGTCGTATGACGAGGTGGTCTTCCAGTGCCCCGTAGGCGCTGGTTCTTGGTCGTCTCCGGCATCGTCATCCATACCGTCGATGTCTTCGGAGTCATAGTCTAGCATGTCGGTTAGATCGTCGACAGTGGCTACAAAGTGGGTGGTGGGTGGGATTTGAATTTCTTCGTCGTCCGCATCCCAACCATCCTGACCGCAATTCGGCCAGGGCTCTCCTGATAGAGAGAGATACTTTAGCGAATTCAGGATGTCGCCAAAAGGTGAGTGTTGAAAGATGTCCGTGGCGGTGAACTCCATGATTGGCGCCCAATCGGATTCGATTGGAGGGGCGCAGGAGGTTCGGAGTCCGGCGAGGAGTCCGGCACCTCGGAGTCACGAGCGTTGCCAGGGACAAGGTCAGTATTCGGCTCCATCACCGTAGAGGTTGCAGCCCCCGAGGCGGTGTCTAGCCACCCATCCTCGATCTGCGTGGTTGGCTCCGAATTAAGGGTCGGAGCGGACTCATGTGCGGCCTCCAGGGTACTGTCCGGCAGCAGAGCTAAATCATGCACATTGAGACAGTGCGGCGCGCTCGGCTGTGGCTCGAATCCATCGAAGATCAAGTCTCCGCGGATGTCAGTCGTGAAGTTTAGACTTCCAAATCTGACCTGATGGCCAGGGGCGTAGCTTTCGATCAGCTCCAGATGGCCAAGCGAATTGGCCCGCAGTGCAAAGCCGCCGAATACGAAGATCTGTCCTGGGAGAAAAGTCTCAGCCTGGACTGCGTTGTTGATGATGATCGAAGGAGCCATCAAGCCTATCGGTGACGACACAGAGGAACTCTCAATGAAAGCACCAATGTCAATGTCAAAACTGGCGGATCTCGGGTAGGGGGTCCCGAACTGTGCGTCTAGGAGGATGGTAACATGAGACAAGGGACACGATGTTTTTACCCAGGTTCGGGCCCTCTCGATGGAGGTAAAACCCTACTCCTTCTTGATTAATATTGATTATATGGGTAGTACAAGAGTGGATCTACCACGAGATCAAGGAGGCTAAACCCTAGAAGCTAGCCTATGGTATGATTGTTGTTCGTCCTATGGACTAAAACCCTCTGGTTTATATAGACACAGGAGAGGGCTAGGGTTACACAAAGTCGGTTACAATGGTAGGAGATCTACATATCCGTATTGCCAAGCTTGCCTTCCACGCCAAGGAAAGTCCCATCCGGACATGGGACGAAGTCTTCAATCTTGTATCTTCATAGTCTTGGAGTCCGGCCGTTGATGATAGTTCGGCTATCCGGACACCCCCTAGTCCAGGACTCCCTCACTCAACATCTGGCTCATATTGGGTTCTGGCTTGTGGAAGATGCTCTCCAATGCATTGCGGTGTAGCTGACAATCAGGTTCATATAGCTCTCCTGGAGTGGCTAGCCCTGTAAGCTCGATGATGTCAAGAGCTTTGGCTTCATGATGAACGTTTCCGGTCATCCACTCGAGAACCCATGTCTTGATATCTCTGTAGTATCCGCGAATGTGTAGAGTAGCATAGAATTGAAGCAATAGCTCTTCATTCCAGTGTTCTTTGTCTGTCACAAAGTTGAGCAGACCAGCATCACAAAAGCAATCAAGTGCTTCTTCTAAGCACAGCAGTCCAGCAATGGCTTCAGTGTCAAGGCGCATATGAGGGAAAATGCGCCCTTGATCATATAGAACGCAGGAGTAATAGCTTCTCTGCTGATAGCTCCAGAACTGATCTGATGATATCCTGGGCTTGGAGTAGGGGTTCTTGGCGCTGTCAAAGAAGGTATTGTGGCTTTTGAATCCATTTGCATTGAAGGACCCTGGTGAGTTTGCAGTACCTGGAAACCTTGGCAGCCTTGGCTTGGGCTTCTGGACCTGAGGCCGATGCTCAACACGATAATCAAACTGGGGTCCAGAGGCAGTAGGTAGAGGTACCAGAATGGGCCATCGGATAGTGGTTAGCTGACCATGACTGTATGCTTGCTCAATTGTATGGGGCCTTGGTGGCGGAACAGGAGCAGGGGCAACAGCTGAGGCTTCAGGATGCACAACAGGTGCTACAGGAGCAGTTGTCTCATTAGCTTCTTATGCAGTGGCCTCATTGACTTCAGGCTCAGTGGCCACACTGGCTTCAGGCACACTGGTAGGTGCAGGCTCCACATTAGCGTCAGCCATGACAACGTCATTGGCTTCATTGGCGTTGGTGGTGGTAGCTTCAACATTTTCAACCTCCTCTTGATGAACAGGAGGGTCGGGCACTGGCACGTTCACATCAGGAACAACTTCTTCAATCACTGGGGGAGTAGGAACACGTTCGTCTTCTTGATTTTCCTCGGCTGATGCAGCCGGAATGTCTTCAGCAGCTTGGGGTTCAGACTCGGAGACATTCACAGTAGGCATGGGTTCAGAAAATACTTGATGTGCAACAGGTGGACGCTGCACTTCTCCTTCTGGAACGCTCGACAGAGGGACTTGAGGCCTTTGTCCTTTGTGAAGCCTGCGAAATGCTGGCAACGCCTTAGGAGATGGAGTTGGATGGGCCACAAAGTCTTCATCTTCTTCTTGCACGGGAGGTGTAGCTTGTTGTTGTTGTTGGGGAGTACTAGGGAAGTCTTGTTGCTGTGGGTGATCAGCCCACGATGCATCCTGAGCAATTGTCGTCAGAGGACGACCAATGCTGATGAGTTCGTTGTTCGTAAGAACAGGCGATGATACCACATTGTGTTCGATCTAAGGAAGAACTTCATCATCTTCAACATTGTCATCATGACCAATGTCTTCAGCAGCGGTGGGTTTAGCTGCTGGAATATCTTCTGCTTCATGAGTCTCTATGGGAGCAAGCTCATGGACTATCATCCTTCTCTCTTGATGTTCTAACGCAGGGCGAACCACTGAAATGGGTTCAACAACTAAGGGCTCTGTGGGAGCAGACCTAGTCTTCTTGGTCTTGCACTTCTTCTTGGAGGGAGCGGCATCAGAGGCTTCAGTATTCTTCCTCTTTCTGGCTTCAGCCTCGGCAGCCCTTGTCTTCTTCTGTTCTGAAGCGGTTGTGGTAACCTTTGGCTTCGAGCCAGTCATGCTGCTTGGGAAGATAATGCGAGGGGCTTCTTGGCTTGAAGGTGCAGGATGGTCAGCAGGAAGCTTCTTCTTTTTCTTTGCTGCCATCCTAGGGTCAATGCCAGGACGGCCAAGTGACTTGCGCTTCTCAGCCTCATTGTAGGCAAGCACACACTTATCAGCCAAGCTCTTCATGCGTTCTCAAGAGCCTTGAGCTTCTTGGCAATTCTTGAGAAAAGCTTCTTTAAGCTCATGCAGCATGACCTTGAAGTTTCTGACGTCTTGAACACTGAGCTTTGCTACATGCTTCTTGAACTGAGCCTTCTCATAATCAATTTTGTTCTTCAGCTCAACGATGCGCTGAGCGAGAGCTAGTTCAGAAGCAATGGCGCCATTAAAAGAGACGTTGAGGCCAATGGGAAGCTGCAAATCTTCAAAGCTGAGATTGGGGGTGTCGAACCACTCATCAATGAAGTTGTGGATGATTGCCACATCAAAGAGAGGCAAGTTATTGAAGATTTCTGCTTCTTCCTTGCTCTTTATCAGTTACTCAAGGGCATCATCAGCAAGATCTTCATCACTGAACAGGTCAATAGGTTCTTCGCGCAGAATGGCGGCAGGAGTCAAGGCTTGATCAGTATGCCTGACAAGTTCCTTTTTCTTCTCCGTTCTCTTGGAGACACGGGATTGATCTTCAGACTGCACACTGTCTTCAGGAGGTGCATTGGCCAGTGGCTTCGCACGAGAAGTTTTCGGAGGTGCAGCTGATCTTGAAGCCTTTTGCTTCTTTTGCTTCTGTGGCTTCGGAGGAGGAGTTGGGGCTTCATCAGAATCAGCATCATTATCAGAATGATCAACTCTGGCACCCTAGACCAAGATGTAGGTGATGAGGCCGTCAAGGTTGGAGAAGGGGCCGATGACATTGGGTTCTGCATCATGGGAGCCGTCAGCACGGGGAGCAGAGGGACATGGGTTGAAGTCTAATCCCAATGACTTCTTGTTTTTCTTGGCCGAAGCCACAGCGAACTGAAAGTTGCGCTTGAAGAGAGCATCGTCACGACACCAGATCAATGAAGTGGGATCGGCGTTCTCAGGCTGAGGTCCACAGACCATGCAAGGATAGAAGCCTTGCTCAATAGCTTCAGCTCTGTTCTTGGGTTGAAGGCCTCGATAGAGAATGTCACCCCAAGGTCTCTTGATAGCATTCTTCTCTGCATATTCCTTGGTTACAAACTTGTACTTGAACCATTCTTCAGCCCAATAGCGTCGAATCCATTGGATTCGTGTCTTGCGTTGATGATAAGTTTCTTCAGGGTCTGTCTTGTAGAGCTCTGCTAGATCATCAGGCAGATCTTTGGATGTTCCTTCTCTGTGTTGTCTGCCACCCTTCCTTGCTGATTTTTCTGCAGCCATGAACTTCAAACTGAATGGCTTCAATATGTTCAAAGGCTTCAGAGACTTACGCTTGCTGGTCAAGCAGGAACTGCCTTCTGGAGAATTGATATGATGTTGTAAGTATTCTACAAACGAATGCAGACTATGAGAACCAAGGGATTCTCCCACGGACATGTACCTGTGACAGCACTAGAGATGCGAGGGAAGGGGAAGAGGTCATATGCATTCTCAGAAGATTTTGAAGATAAATCAGTTTGAAGACATTGACCTCATGATGCGAAGACATTCACTTATATAGGTGCGTTGGTTCCAGATTTGTACCAATCCGTGAATAAGTACAAGTGAGGAATCAAACTAGATAGGAAATCTAAGTGAATTGACTAGGCAGTATGAGATGCAGACAGAATGGATCTAACATTGAATAGGCAGAAACCATTTTCGGTAAACAGGATGAATCTTGAAGATCAAAAAGGTGGTAAAAATAGAGTTATAATTACCGCACGAAGAACTGCTAGATGGGATGAATAGGAGACCGAGCAGTTCAGCCCACCGTGCCCTAACTTGGTGACGGAGGACACCTACGGCGACGTCGGAGAGGACGATGTCCGCGGCCGGCGTGAGGACGACGTCGGAGAAGTCGCGGCAGCTAAGCACTTTGTCGCCGGCGTCGTCACGAGCTAGCGGTGGCGCTAGGGTTTTGACGGAGGTGGAGAGGTGGAAGAAGGATTTCCTTACCGCAGGGGGCAAGTATTTATAAGTAGGTGAGCAGCACAGCGCAATTACGCTAGTGCCCCTGGCGGTTCACATCTGAGGGGCACGTGGCAAGCATGCAACATACTCAGAGTTGTCCCACATTCCCACGCCCGCCAGGCATGTCGGAGAGTTGTTCCGGCTTCTCCGGATTTCAACAATAAAGATAAGTCATTTAAAACAGATTTAATGTTTGTCTCTTTGCCTTCTGCTGACTAGGACGCAGAGAAGACATTCGACAGTTTCAATAGAATGCATATGATTTGGACAGATAGAGTTTGATATAGAAAGCATAGAGAGGTGAGGGTCCGATCATATTCACTTAGTTCAAAAGATCCAACTTGAAGACATAGCTATAAGTGAATGCTGTAGAGGACAGAACACTAGTATATTTATATATCAGAAAGCAATCAAATCATCATAGTGCAGAAAATCATGAAGATAAATTGAAACTGAAGACAAACCAAATGCAAAGTCATTGCAATATAACGCCATGAGTGAAACACTTCAAACAGAGAAATTTGGTGGTGGCGTTACCCACTGTATAGGAAGTATTAGACCCAGACACGGCGCACAATTATCATGGCGCTCCGAAGTCAAATTCCATGTTAATGTATTCACACTCAGAGTGTAAATCTTCATTGATTGAAGATATACATTACTTTGTGTGTTGCACATCTAAGTCATCAAAATGCATAAGTGTTAGGATGTGTGCCTGATCACATGACATTAGAGGATTCCAAGATATTTAGCTCACACCGTAACTTGCAGAACCTTTTCTCATCCAAGGGATTTGTGAAGGTATTTGCCAGTTGCTCTTCAGTGTTGACGTGAATGATATCAATATCTTTCTTCATGACATGATCTCTGAGAAAGTGATGACGAATTTCAATGTGCTTTGTCTTCAAGTGCTGGACTGGATTGTTGGCTATCTTGATGGCACTTTCATTATCACAGAAGAGAGGTACTTGTTTCAGGTTGATGCCATAGTCCTTGAGAGTTTGCTTCATCCATAGAAGCTGAGCACAAGAGGATCCAGTAGCAATGTATTCAGATTCAGCAGTTGAGAGTGATACACAATTCTGCTTCTTTGAAGACCAACAGACAAGTGATCGACAAAGAAAATGACATGTGCCTGATGTAGACTTGCGATCCACTTTGTCACCAGCATAATCAGCATCCGAGAATCCAACCAAATCAAATTTTGAGCCCCTGGGATACCATAATCCGAGTGTTGGGGTGTAAGCCAAATATCGAAGAATTCGCTTCACAGCTAAGTGATGCGATTCCTTTGGTGCCTCTTGGAATCGAGCACACATGCAAACACTAAGCATAATATCTGGCCTAGATGCACATAGATAAAGTAAAGAACCAATCATGGAGCGATATACCTTTTGATCGAACTCTTTACCATTGTCGTCGGGACCAAGATGGTGTTTGGCTGGCATTGGCGTCGTGTAGCCTTTGCAGTCTTCCATTCCAAACTTCTTCAGACAATCTTTGAGGTATTTTTCTTCAGATATGAAGATGCCATTTCTTTGCTGACGAATTTGAAGACCAAGGAAGAACTTCAGCTCACCCATCATGGACATCTGATATTGCTCTTGCATCATGTACCCAAACTCATCACTATACTTCTGGTTGGTGCAGCCGAAGATTATGTCATCCACATATATTTGGCACACAAATAGTTCACCATCATATGTCTTCGTGAAGAGTGTGGGATCGAGGGATCCTGGTTTGAAGCCTTTGCTCTTCAGGAAGTCTTTGATCGTATCATACCATGCGCGAGTAGCTTGTTTGAGTCCATACAGTGCTTTGTTTAGCTTGTACACCATATCAGGATGTTTTGGATCTTCAAAGCCAGGTGGTTGAGCTACATATACTTCTTCTTCAATCTTGCCATTGAGAAATGCACTCTTCACATCCATTTGATATAGCAATATGTTGTGATGATTAGCGTAGGCTAGCAGTATGCGAATAGCTTCAAGCCTAGCAACAGGAGCAAGTGTTTCATCGAAGTCAATTCCTTCAACTTGAGTATATCCTTGAGCCACAAGACGTGCTTTGTTTCTGACGACTTGACCATGCTCATCTTGCTTGTTTTGATATATCCATTTTGTTCCAATAATGTTATGCTTGCGAGGGTCAGGTCGCTTGAAAAGTTCCCAAACATTATTCAGCTTGAACTGTTGAAGTTCTTCTTGCATGGCTTGAATCCATTCAGGTTCCATAAAAGCTTCAGCAACTTTCTTGGGTTCTGATATTGACACAAATGAAAAGTGCCCACAGAAGTTTGCTAGCTGTGTTGCTCTTGATCGAGTGAGTGGACCGGGTGCATTGATGTTGTCAATTATCTTCTCTATTTGAACTTCATTTGCAACACGAGGATGAACAGGACGAAGACTATGCTCTTGCTGATCATTGTCATCATTGGGAGGATTATCTTTGGTCTGAGCATTATCTTCAGGTTGATTTGGTGCTGAGATGATAAGTTCCTCTTCAGGCTGTGCTTCAGAAGGCATGATTTCACCAGTTCCCATCAGCTTGATAGATTCACTTGGAGAAGCTTCATCTAGTGTACTTGGCAGGAGTTCTCTTTGTGAACCATTGGTTTCATCAAATTTCACATCCACAGTTTCGACGATTTTGTAGAGATAGAGGTTGAAGACTCTGTAGGAGTGTGAATCCTTTCCATAGCCAAGCATGAAGCCTTCGTGTGCCTTAGGTGCAAATTTTGACTTGTGATGGGGATCCTTGATCCAGCATCTAGCTCCAAATACTCTGAAGTAACTGATGTTTGGCTTCTTGCCAGTAAGGAGCTCATAGGATGTTTTGTTCAGAAGCTTATGAATATACACACGGTTGATGATGTGATAGGCTGTATCAATAGCTTCAGGCCAGAACTTTCTTGGTGTCTTGTATTCATCTAGCATTGTTCGAGCCATCTCAATGAGGGTTCTATTTTTGCGCTCAACGATGCCATTTTGCTGAGGTGTGTATGGAGCAGAGAACTCATGAGTGATTCCCATTGTATCCAGATACAGATCAAGTCCTGTGTTCTTGAATTCAGTGCCATTGTCACTTCGATATGCTTGATCTTCATGCCATAATTGTTCATTGCTTGATTGGCGAAGCGCCTGAAGACATCTTGCACTTCAGTCTTGTAAAGAATTATATGAACCCATGTGTATCTTGAGTAGTCATCAACAATGCCGAAGCCATAGAGACAGGCAGTTGTTGTGAGGGTGGAGTAGTGAGTAGGTCCAAATAAGTCCATGTGTAACAGCTCGAAGGGTTGAGATGTTGTCATGATTGTCTTCGAGGGGTGCTTTGCCCTTGTCATCTTTCCAGCTTCACAGGCACCACACAGATGATCCTTCTTGAACTTAACATCCTCGATGCCTATGACATGCTTCTTCTTGACGAGTGAGTGTAAGTTCCTCATGCCTGCATGTCCTAGCCTTCGATGCCAGAGCCAACATTCTGAAGCTTTTGTGAGAAGACATACAACAAGCTGTGGACCTACTGAGAAATCTACCATGTATAGATCATCTTTTCGATACCCTTCAAAGACTAGAGATTTGTCAGATTCCATTAGTACAAGGCAGCGATATTTTCCAAATAGCACAATCATGTTCAAGTCACAAAGCATTGAGACAGACATTAAGTTGAAACCAAGGGATTCAACAAGCATCACTTTATCCATGTGTTGATCCTTTGAGATTGCAACTCTACCTAGACCCAATACCTTGCTTTTACCGGTGTCAGCAAACGTGATGTGACTCTTGTCGGATGGACGTAAGGTTGTGTCCATGAGAAGACTTCGATCACCAGTCATATGATTAGTGCATCCACTGTCCATTATCCATTCTGAAGCTTTTGGTGATGTACCCTACAGTGCAGTTAGGAGGATAGGCTTCATAAGAGTGTTGTGAAGCATAAGCATTGGACACATATAGGGATTGTCACAGCTTATATCAATGTTAGGACATTAGTATGACTGATAGGCGATTCAGATGTGAAGTATATAGAATGACATTGTATCACGTGTCCTTAATGTGTTTTAGGTCCCCAGCAATAGTATCAGACGCCATTGATTGCTGGCTGGAGACCGTATTCTGCAAAAGAGAGTTAGTTCTTCTTTGCCACCCACATCTTCAGGGGTGGCTTAGAAGCAATGAGTCTAGGTGCAGCATCTGAGAATTTTGGCTTTGGAGCCCTAGCAAATAGCCTTGCAGGAGATGAATGATACTCATATGAATAAGCAGAAAAGTTCTTAGTCCTATGAACATAGCGGTTCGAAGATACTCGCTCATATTCATAAGTCTGAGCATGATTTCCCTGCAAAACATCGGTGAGTCCTGTATCTGTATGAAGCCTTTGGGCCATATGAAGCTATAGGTCTGGGGTTTGTCTTCTTCCTTGGTGGTGTAATGAAGACATTCACAGGAAGATTCTCAATGTACTGCTTAGGTACCCAAATCTTCTTCATAGGTGGTCCATTCCTGCAGTTAGTACCAATTTACCTGGCAAACACTTCACCATTCTGATTCTTGAACAGCTTATAGTTTGCATCAAAGGATTCATCAATGATAATAGGATTAGCACAGGTAAAGCCAGATAAAGTGGATGGATCTACTGAAGGTTCCTTTGCAGCAACCCATGTGGTTTTGGGGTACTGCTCATGCTTCCAGTCCAAGCCATCAACATTCATTTTCCTCTCGAACCCAACACCATCTTTCCTAGGGTTTCGGTTCAGAATCTGCTTTTTGAGGACATCGCAGAGTGTCTGATGTCCCTTTAAACTTTTGTACATCCATGTTTCAAGCAATGTCTTCAACATAGCATTTTCATCAGCAACAGTAGTGGTATCCTCCGTAGAGGGGTTAGTAACCACGTCAGTAGGTGAAGACAATGAAACAGTAGCAGCAGTGGAATATTCAGCAACCGATGTAGCGTTATCACGCTCAATACATTTTAGACATGGTGGTTCAAATTTATCCTGTGTAACGTTGATTTGTTGAGCAAGTAATGAATCACGCTCCTTCTGAAGATCTTCATAATCCACTCTTATCTTTTCAAGGTCTAGCTTTCTTTGAAGACATTCAGCAGAAAGCTTCTCATGATTAGACAAGAGAGCATTATGTTGATCTTGAAGGGCGTCAAACTTGGCATGAAGTCTCTGAAGACTATCAGCCAAAGCTTTTGACTGATCCATTTCTTCACCCAACATATCATCGCTCTTACTAAGCATGTCTTGAACCTTTTCCAAGATTCTTTGCTGTTTAGTGGCAAGGGAAGCAAGCTTGTCATAACTGGGGCCAAATTCATCACCTAATTCATCATCGCTAGATTCAGAGAGGTAGCATTCAGTTACCTTATCACCCCTTGCCATGTGGCATGATGAGGATGATGATAATTCAGGTGCAAAGGTCATATCCTTGAGAGACTCCTTGTAGTCCTAAAACCATGGATCATGACGAGTGCGATGACCTTCATAGACCTCAGAAAGCCGGTCCCAGATTAGCTTCGCGTGATTGAGGTGCATAACATTCCTGAACTGATTTCGGGACAGATGAGAGCAGATGACATCCTTCGCTGTAAGGTTCAATAGAGTGTACTTGCGAATGTCATCGGCTCCGCCATCTTGCATAGATCAGTGAGGCCAATCTCAGTGATGGTCCACAGTTCGCTATCCATGGACATGAGTCGTTTCTTCATCATGCCTTCCATCGGGGATACTCATGACCGTCAAAGGTCGGACAAGATATGTTCCTCAATCCTGCAGTCGACATAGCTGAAAGTCCAGGTGGTTAAACCGAATCACACAGAACAAGGGAGTACCTTGCTCTGATACCAATTGAAAGTGCTAGTATCGACTAGAGGGGGTGCTACAAACAACGTTTAACACCCCTAGCTAGGCATGATAATTTCAATGATGCTCACATAAAAGATAAGAATTGAAACGTAAAGAGAGCATCATGAAGAATATGACTAGCACATTTAAGTCTAACCCACTTCCTATGCATAGGGATTTTGTGATCAAACAACTTATGGGAACAATAATCAACTAGCATAGGAAGGCAAAACAAGCATAACTTCAAAACTTTAACACATAGAGAGGAAACTTGATATTATTGCAACTCCTACAAGCATATGTTCCTCCCTCATAATAATTTTCAGTAGCATCATGAGTGAATTCAACCATATAACCAGCACATAAAGCATTCTTTTCATGATCTACAAGCATAAAAGATTTACTTCTCCCCACATAAGCAAAATTTCTTCTCATGAATAGTATTGGGAGCAAACTCACCAAAATAACTATCATGTGATGCATAATCCAATTGAAAACTAAAATCATGATGACAAGTTCCATGTTCATCATTACTCTTTATAGAATACATATCATCACAATAATCATCATAAATAACAACTTTATTCTCATAATCAATTGAAACCTCTTCCGAAATAGTGGATTCATCACTAAATAAAATCATGACCTCTCCAAATCCATTTTCACAAATATTAAAAGATTCAACACCCTCCAAAATGGTGGGATCATTACTTCCTAAAGTTGTCACTCCTCCAAACCCACTTTCATCAATATAATCATCATAAATAGGAGGCATGCTTTCATCATAATAAATTTGTTCATCAAAACTTGGGGGACAAAACATATCATCTTCATCAAACATAGCATCCCCAAGCTTGTGGCTTTGCATATCATTAGGATCATGGGTATTCAAAGAATTCATACTAACAACATTGCAATCATGCTCATCATTCACATATTTTATGCCAAGAATTCTATATAATTCTTCTTCTAGTACTTGAGCACAATTTTCCTTCCCATCATTTTCACGGAAGACATTAAAAAGATGAAGCATATGAGGCACCCTTAATTCCATTTTTTTAGTTTTATTTTATAGACTAAATTAGTGATAAAACAAGAAACTAAAAGATTTGATTGCAAGATCTAAAGATATACCTTCAAGCACTCACCTCCCCGGCAACGGCGCCAGAAACTGCTTGATGTCTACTACTCAACCTTCTTCTTATAGACGTTGTTGGGCCTCCAAGTGCAGAGGTTTGTAGGACAGTAGCAAATTTCCCTCAAGTGGATGACCTAAGGTTTATCAATCCATGGGAGGAGTAGGATGAGATGGTCTCTCTCAAGCAACCCTGCAACCAAATAACAAAGAGTCTCTTGTGTCCCCAACGCACCTAATACAATGGTAAATTGTATAGGTGCACTAGTTCGGCGAAGAGATGGTAATACAAGTGCAATATGGATGGTAGATATAGGTTTTTGTAACTTGAAAATATAAAAACAGCAAGGTAGCAAGTGATAAAAGTGAGCGTAAACGGTGTTGCAATGCTAGGAAACAAGGCCTAGGGTTCATACTTTCACTAGTGCAAGTTCTCCCAACAATAATAACATAATTGGATCATATAACTATACATCAACATGCAACAAAGAGTCAATCCAAAGTCACTAATAGCGGAGAAGAAATGAAGAGATTATGGTAGGGTATGAAACCACCTCAAAGTTATCCTTTCTGATCGATCTATTCAAGAGTCCGTAGTAAAATAACATGAAGCTATTCTTTCCGTTCGATCTATCCTATAGTTCGTAGTAGAATAACACCTTAAGACACAAATCAACCAAAACCCTAATGTCACCTAGATACTCCAATGTCACCTCAAGTATCAGTGGGTATGATTATACGGTATGCATCACACAGTCTCAGATTCATCTATTTAACCAACACAAAGTACTTCAAAGAGTGCCCCAAAGTTTCTACCAGAGAGTCAAGATGAAAACGTGTGCCAACCCCTATGCATAAGTTCACAAGGTCACTGAACCCGCAAGTTGATCACCAAAACATACATTAAATAGATCACATGAATATCCCATTGTCACCACAGATAAGCACATGCAAGACATACATCAAGTGTTCTCAAATACTTAAAGACTCAATCCGATAAGATAACTTCAAAGGGAAAACTCAATCCATTACAAGAGAATAGAGGGGGAGAAACATCATAAGATCCAACTATAATAGCAAAGCTCGCGATACATCAAGATCGTATAACCTCAAGAACACGAGTGAGAGAGAGAGAGAGATCAAACACATAGCTGCTGGTACATACTGAAAGTGCTAGTATCGACTAGAGGGGGGTGAATATGCGATTTTTTTGAAAGTCTTCGAAATTTAGAAGTTTCAAAGAGAAATAACAGAAATGACCTAATTGATATCCAGCGGAAGATAAACTACCATAAGCAGGCCATAGTCAAGTATGCAATGATGTGAAAGTACAAGACTAATAGCAGCTAAGTAGTAAGGATCAGGATGGAAGATAGTATGAAGCCAATCAACAGTAGTAGTCAAGCAATGAAGTCAAACAGATACACAGATAGGCAATGACTTCACGAAGACAAACTTAAGTAAAGGATGCAAAATTATAGAACCAGTTGCTTGTTGAAGACACGGGATTTGTTGGACCAGTTCCAGTTGCTGTGACAACTGTACGTCTGGTTAGGGAGGCTGAGATTTAACTCAGAAGACTGTGTCTTCACCTTATTCCCCTTGAGCTCAGGACACCCAGTCCTCGCCCAATCACTCTGGTAAGTCTTCAAGGTAGACTCCAAACCTTCACAGACTTCGTTCACCGGCAATCCACAATGACTCTTGGATGCTCAGAACGGAACGCCTAACCGGCTGGAGGATTCACAGTCCTCAAGTGTAATAAGTCTTCAGGTCACACAGACAGAAATACTTCAGTGATGCCTAACACTCTTTGGCTCTGGGTGTTTGGGCTTTGTCCTCGCAAGGATCTCTCTCTCTCTCAAATGCTTCGAGGTGGGTTGCTCTCAAACGACAAAAGCCATGCAACTCTCAGCAGCCACCAATTTATGGTGTAGGGGGTGGGCTATTTATAGCCAGTAGGCAACCCGACCTGATTTGTCCGAAATGACCCTGGGTCACTAAGGAACTGACAGGTGTTCCAACGGTCAGATTTCAAACACACGCGCAACTTTACTTGGGCTACAAGCAAAGCTGACTCATCCATCTCTGGATAAGATTTGCTCTCACTGTCTTTGCTCGAAGACATAGGATTTGGGTTGAGCATCACTTCAGTCACTCTGACTTAGTTCACTTGGACCCCACTTAACAGTACGGTGGTTCCTATGACTCAACAAAGAAGAAAAGGAAACAACGAAACCACACAGTCTTCGCGCTCCATAGTCTTCACGTAATGTCTTCTCATGTCATAGTCTTCAATATGAATATCTTCTCATACCACCATTGTCTTCAATGTCTTCATACATGTTTAGGGGTCATCTCCGGTAGGTAAACCGAATCAATGAGGGACACTACCTGCGTTATCCTGCAATTCTCACAAATGCATTAGTCCCTCAACCAACTTTGTCGTCAATACTCCAAAACCAACCACGGGTGGCACTAGATGCACTTACACATACCCTCAGCCCCGAGGGTGAACTACTCCCTCCTCATCATGGAGAGCACTGGGATGATGAAGATGGCCACCGATGATGGATCCCCCCTCCGGCAGGGTGCCGAAACAGGGCCCTGATTGGTTTTTGGTGGCTACAAAGGCTTGTGGTGGCGGAACTCCCGATCTAGGTTATGTTCTGTGGGTTTATGTATATATCAGAGGTTTTGGTGTCGGGAACAAGTCAGGGGGGTCTCTGAGGCGGCCACGAGGTAGGGGGCACGCCCAGGGGGTAGGGCGTGCCCTCCACCCTCGTGGGTGCCTGGGGACTCTTCTGGCCCATCTCCGATACTCCGTGGGCTTCTTCTGGTCCAAAAATAATCTCTGTCAAGTTTTAGGTCAATTGAACTCCGTTTGGTATTCCTTTTCTGCAATACTCAAAAATAAGGAAAAAAACAAAAACTTGCACTGGGCTCTAGGTTAACAGGTTAGTCCCAAAAAACATATAAAATAGCATATAAATGCATATAAAACATCCTAGATGGATAATATAATAGCATGGAACAATAAAAAATTATAGATACATTGGAGACGTATCAAATTGTTCTCAGGTCAGGTTCTGTAGCTATGGTTCATACTCCTTTGCTCTTGCATCACTGCATTTACTCAGACCAACTACTTTTAAATTTGAAGGATGGAATTGAAAATCCAATGGCGCAACAGGTATGTTTTAAACCTGTTTCTTTAACTGGTTTGCCATTGTAACTTGCTCTATGTTGCTTTCAGTTTCAATTGAATAAACAGTTATGTTCTCATGTCATGCACATACAAGTGTTGTTATTGCTCTATAGTTTCCCACACTTATATTCTGTCTATTCTGCTTTTTCTTGAACAATATTATTTGAACTGTGTCTCTATCTTAATTTGACAACGAAAACTAGAATGATATAGACCATAAAGTGACCATGGTACATAGATATATGCTTGTTTCATGCTTTTATCCTGCGCACTTTACTACTGAACTGATTTACCAAAATGAGTTTCATATACAACATGGTAAACCTCTGATGTGTCTGCTTGTTTCTCTTTTAGAATGCAGACAAAATATTGGAGAACAGTACCCCGTTATGCAATGGTAAAGGAAGTAATGAAGATAAGGTTCAAGATAGTGAGACATCCCTGTTGGTCTCCAAGAAAGCTGATAAAAACTACCTTGACGACAGTGAGAGAACCCAAAAGTCATGTCTTGATGTAGTGTTCGAGTTACTGGCCACTACTGCTGGCACAAGCTCTTCGAACTAGCTACCTGAATCAGTTCATCTTCTTGAGTCTCAACTTCAAGTTGAAAGACATCGATCAGATGTGTTGCGATAGGAAGCTGAAGGACTGAGGAAGTCCCTGCAGAATTCAGATGCATACTTTATGGTGCAACAACAAGCACTGGTGGATTTAAGTGCCAAACAAGAGAAAGTTAATAAGCTTGCTAAGCATCTTGCCAGCATTATGGGTACCCAGGATACTATTTCTTGAGATCTTCTGAAGTGGTTTCAGTTCTGGACTTGTTTTGCTGCGGCATTTATTTGCACTGGTCGCCAACTTTGACAACCAGTGTACAAGAGAAAGTTAATAAGCTTGCTAAGCATCTTGCCAGCATTATGGGTACCCAGGATATTGTTTCTTGAGATCTTCTGAAGTGGTTTCAGTTCTGGACTTGTTTTGCTGCGGCATTTATTTGCACTGGTCGCCAACTTTGACAACCAGTGTACATGATATGCTGCTTTGTTCCCTATATTTACACTGGTGGCGAACTTTGATGCCCAGTGGATGTAATATGTGTAATAGTCGTGATACCCTAGCGTAAGTTGCTTGCTTATTTATTTCCTTGTGGTCTTGTTTATTTGTTTGCTTGTAGTTAGTGTTGTTCTTTTTCCGTGGTTTGCTAGTGGCTGCAATAACCTATTTTTTAAAACCAGGCCACAGTAACCATGGGCTACATATTTACTGTAGTTACCATGGGCCTCCTACGGGCCGTAGAAACAATGGGCCATCTTAGGGCCATAGAAAGAATGGGCCTTCTACGGGATGTAGCATCAATGGGCCTTCTACGTGCTGTATGATTAATAGGCCAAACATGGGCCAATAACAAACCGCATTATGGGCCATAAACGGGCTAGATTTGGAATCGTCCGTTCATGGGCCGACAATAACAGGCCGTCGTTAATCGACTGTATTTGATGATGTTATGAAAATGGCCCAACGGAGTAACGGGCCGCAAACGGGCCGATTGTAACCGCGGGCTGAATTTGGCCCACAGGCAGAAAAGGCCAATGATGGGCCGTAAGTAACCAATGCTGGAAATGAGCCCAAGAATAAATGGGCCCTGAGAAGGTCGAAAGATAACACAGGTTGGAAACGGCCCAACAGAATAATGGGTCGTTAATGGGTATAAAGGGTACACTGTTCATTGCGGGCCAGATTCACCATGGGTCGTTAATGGGCCAAGAGTTACAGATGGTCCCGTATGGGCCAAAAAACATCATGGGCCATATATGGGCTGTAAGTTACAACGGGCTGGAATCATATTGGAAGGCCCAGATGAAGCTAATGGGCTTAATTCAGATAGACCGTAATAGGCCGTGAGTTAGCGGGCCATAAATGGGCTATATACGAATAGACCATTAACAGGCTTTCCGCGGGCCGGCCCATTACCTTTTGACCAAGTCAAACGGGCCGGCCTTTTTACCTGAATGGGCCTCTGTTGGGTCGTGCCACGTGTCAACGTATCATAGGCGCCTCATGTCCAATGAATGGATGACATCTATCCCAACGATGAGACAACACGTGTTTCCTCCGGTCAATGAGAATTTTACACGTGGAAAATCCTCATTGGTCTGGGCTGTTAGCGGGTTATCGGATCCAAAACCGGACCCGATAGCTTAACGGAGTTCCATTACGGTGGATGCCATGTGTCAGTCACCCTTGATGAAAGCACTTCCATGAAGCGCGATTTATCGTCATGGAAGTGGACACTTCCGTGATGATAATTTTGGTAATGTCATGGAACACTTCTACGACAGCACAGGTATGACTATCTTGATGTTCTAATAATTTGTCATTGATGTACATGCATGACAGAAAACGTGACCTACTGTGACAAACACGTATCATCACGGAAGTGTATTTTTTTGTAGTGGAAGGTGAATCAAGTGCAGAGCTAGATGGCAGATTTTTACCTCCCCTCGTAGTTGAGGGATAAATCTTGGTGTTTTCATCTTTGAAGTTCCTCACAGTGATCAACAGATATAAATCCCAAGTGACTCAAAGAATAGAGCTATGCTCCCCGACAACGGCGCTAGAAAATAGTCTTGATAACCCACAAGTATAGGGGATCGCAATACTTTTCGAGGGTAGAGTATTCAACCCAAATTTATTAATTCGACACAAGGGGAGTCAAAGAATATTCTCAAGTATTAGCAGCTAAGTTGTCAATTCGACCACACCTGAAAGATTTAATATCTGCAGCAAAGTATTTAGTAGCAAAGTAATATGGAAATAACGGCAACGGTGGCAAAAGTAACAGTAGCAATTTTTGTAGTAATTGTAACAGTGGCAACGGAAAAGTAACTAAGCAGAGATCAATATGTGGAAAGCTCATAGGCAACGGATCAGTGATGGATAATTATGTCGGATGCGATTCCTCATGCAACATATAACATAGGGTGACATAGAACTAGCTTCAGTTCATCAATGTAATGTAGGCATGTATTCTGAATATAGTCATGCGTGCTTATGGAAAAGAATTTGCATGACATCTTTTATCCTACCCTCCCGTGGCAGTGGGGTCCTATTGGAACCTAAGGGATATTAAGGCCTCCTTTTAATAGAGTACCGGACCAAACCATTAACACTTAATGAATACATGAACTCCTCAAACTACGGTCATCACCGGGAGTGGTCCCGATTATTGTCACTTCGGGGTTGTCGGATCATAACACATAGTAGGTGACTATTGACTTGCAAGATAGGATCCAAAACTCACATATATTCATGAAAACATAATAGGTTCAAATCTGAATTCATGGCACTCGGGCCCTAGTGACAAGCATTAAGCACAGCAAAGTCATAGCAACATCAATCTCAGAACATAATGGGTACTAGGGATCAAACCCTAACAAAACTAACTCGATTACATGATAAATCTCATCCAATGTCACACCCTAGCTAGTCATGCATTAGAGTGTTGCATCATGTTTACCCTTTCATCAGAAACTTGAAATGGGGATCTGTGAAACCCTCAGAATCATTTTTTGAAAATGATCCAAATAAAAATTTCTCCAAAAGGGTCCAAGAAAATGCTCATGTTGCTCTCTGAAAATATTGGACAGAGATAAAAATCAAACCAATATTTTTAAAGAGCTCATAGGTATTTATTTTGGGCATTTGGAATTAATGCATAATTATTTGCTTTGGAAATATATTATTTATATATATTAATATATGTCCAAATATTATGCCACTTATAAAGGAGCTCTGGAATAATATATCTAGCTCCTGCAAAAATTGGCATAAGGAAATAAAATGATTTAATATTTTATTTAAATCAAAACGAATGTCAGAAATTAGAAAACAGAAAATAATTAAAAGGGAGAAGCTTACCTGGGCTCCTCCCTGTGCAGCCCAGCCAGCTGGCCGGCCCAGCCAGCAGGCGGCCCAGCCCACCACTGCAGCCCTCCGTCGTCTTCCTCCCCTCGCCCCGAAGCTGCTGCGTGCTCGCACGCGCACGGCCGCGCGGCCACCTCCTGCTTGCCGACGAGCTCCTGGCCGCGTGGACGACTCCCGCAGGCCGTCCCGATCCCCCCTGCTCTCTCTCACTCTCCCCCGGCTCTTCCCTCCTCTCCCTCGCTCTCTCTCTCACACGGCCGAACACCACCGTCGCCGCCGTTCGCCACAGCAGCCGTCTCCGGCCACCCCTTGCTCCCCCGACTAGCTCAGAAGCTCCGCCACGACCCCCTCTTCCTCCCCACCGCTCCACGGTCCTCCAGAAGCCCTGCATCGCCGCCACGTCGCCGTTCCCCTCTTCGGGCTCCGACCATCGTCGCCGTCGAATTCGTCGTCTCCAGCGCGTCCCCGAGCCCGCTAACCATCCCTGCAGCTCCGCGGTGAGCCCCCGGATCATTTCCCCCTTCTCCCCTGGTCTCTCCCAACCTCTAGGCCCTAGCCCCACCTTGGCCGAGAGCTCCACGCCGCCGGCGATGTCGCCGCCGTGGCCACGGTCACCGTAGCACCCAACCGAGCACACTATCTTGCTCCACACCTCACTAGGATCACGCAGCACACACTAACGCCTCCCCAAACCCCCTGCAACATCGATCCCGACCGCACCCGAACTCCGGCGGCCGCAGCCGAGCTCGCCGCCGTCGACTCCGGCCACCCCAGGCCCAGCCACGGCCACCGTTCGACGCGCGGGAGCAAGGGCTCTCCAACGAGCCCAAGCACGGCCTCGCCCGTGCCCTGTAGCGCGATCCCGCGTCGCGCCGCCGTCTCGGGCCTCGCCGGCGTCACGCCGCCGGTGGGTTTGACCCACCTTGACCACGGCAGGACCCCCCCTGAGTCCCTGACAGGTGGGCCCAGCCCTGTAGCTAATTAGGATTAGTTCTAACCACTGTTAGTTAACCCCCTGACACTGACTAGTGGGCCCCAGCGCCACTAATCCCTAATTAGGATTAATTTAAACCTGTTAAACCCCCCCTGTCACTGACGTGTGGCCCCCACACGTCAGGTTTGACCCCAGACAACCGCAGTTGACCACTGACGTCATGCTGACGTCATGTTGGCACAATAATTATAATTTCTGGATTTAATTTAAATCAGGAAATTCCAGAATATTATTTAAACTTCAAAAATTCATAACTTTTATTCTGTAACTCCAAATTGGACAAATTATATATGAAAAATGATCAGAAAAATCCAATCTATCCATCTGTACTATTTTCATGCATGACCAAACAAGTTAAATTGATGTTTCAAGCAGAACAAGGAAAAGCACTTTAAAGAGGCCATGTTTGAGTTTGAAATTTGAATCTTTGATTCAAATTTGTTCAAACCCTTCTGGTTTTAGTTGCATTAGCCCAACACACTCATATTGCCATGTTTCATGCATGCATCATATTGTTGCACATTGTTTGGTGATGTTTGCGTATCGATGTCCTTTACGACAGGTTCTGCCTCCGAGGAGTACCGTGATTACCCTAACGAAGAACCGTATCAGTGCAACGAACCATCAGGCAAGCAACCAACCATTTGATCATATCGATACAATCCCATGTTCTTGCTCCTGCTCTTTTTACCGCACTAAGACAACGCGTTTCAAACTGCTGTGTGCTAGGTAGGTCGTGGTCTACACCCACGTCGGCTTTCGCTTGAAGTCTGCCGAGCACATGTCGTGTGCAGACGCTAAGTGGTGGAAACATGTATGAAGAAGTACACCCCTGCAGGGTTATCATAATCTATTCGAATAGCCGCGTCCGCGGTAAAGGACTACTTGGTTGCCTATACAGTTCATAGACAAGAAAATGGAAACTACTAAAAGCCTCAAGATAAGTGTGAGTGCCGAGGATGGCTCTTCCGTAGGAAGATGGAGGTGGATCCTCGGTAGTGTATTGAAGTGGTGAGTAGTGGACTCGTGTGCGCAAAACCATTTCAAATTGAAGTATCGTAGGATAGCCTAGCCAAGAGTCAAAGCTGGCTTGCTGCCGTAACTCCACCAACCCTTCTTGATACTATGCATGTATGTAGGATCTGATGTAAGTCTTGCTGAGTACCTTTGTACTCATGTTGCTATAATCTACATTTTTACAGAAGACGCTGCAACCCCTTCTGATGGGTTCTATGTAGACGTTGACATCAACGAGTAGGCTAAAGACCCAGGTGGTGACCCTGAGCTTGTGATGGACCACGTAGTATAGCTAGGCTTTCCAAGCCTCTTTTATTTTACTAGTTGTCTGTACTCAGACAATGTATTTCCGCTGCTGGTTTGTATGACTGTATGACTTGTATGTTGGGTCGTGAGACCCGTACCTTTGTGTATGTTATGTATGGCTCCCTGAGCCTTAAATAAAGTACTTGTGTCGTAGAGTCATGTTGTGATGCTTCGTTGTATTTGCACATATCGAGCATATTGTGTGTATGATTGAAATGCTTGGTATGTGTGGGATCTGACTACCTAGTTGTTTATCTTTAGTAGCCTCTCTTACCGGGAAATGTCTCCTAGTGTTACCGCTGAGCCATGGTAGCTTGCTACTGCTCTGGAACACTTAGGCTGGCCGGCATGTGTCCTTCTTCGTTCCTGTGTCTGTCCCTTCGGGGAAATGTCACGCTTTGAGTACCGGAGTCCTGTTAGCCCGCTACAGCCCGGTTTACCGGAGTCCTGCTAGCCCAGTGCTACAGCCCGGACCCATTTGCTGATGACCGACACGTTCGGAGCTGGGTCATGGATGCCTGTCCCTGTAAGTCTGTGCCACTTTGGGTTTACGACTAGTCATGTCAGCCCGGGCTCCTTATCATATGGATGCTAGCGACACTATCATATACGTGAGCCAAAAGGCGCAAACGGTCCCGGGCAAAGGTAAGGCGACTCCCGTGGGAATACCGTGCGTGAGGCCGCAAAGTGATATGAGGTGTTACCGGCTAGATCGATGTGACATCGAGTCGGGGTCCTGACAGCGTTGGCATCAGAGCCGGACTGCCTGTAGGTTCTCCAAGCCAAACTGGTTGATGTTGAGTCTAGAAATTCTTTAGTTATATGTAGGGGAATTGTTTGTGGGTTGGAACGTAAGGCTCTTTTTACTCCTTTATCTTATGACTTTCTGATCTGAGTCAGTCCATTCTTCCACCGGTGGTTAAGGAATTAGGATCTGTTCTCTCTATCAGGATCACGAGTTACTAATCAGTAGTACCTTATAAGTTTGTTGGTCACAAGCCTAGTTCAGTTCTACTACCACATTATGTTGCTAGAATGGTTTCAGAACTTTGATATGATGATGTTGAGTGTGTACGAAATCCTTTGTCAAATGTCTCAAAATCCTTTTTTGAGCATTTACAGCTGTTATGCTGCCGAAAATTTGCTAGAAATTCTAATGCCTTTGCATTATGATTGTGCTTTCAGATGGCCACTCGCGACCTCAATCAAGTGGTTCGCCTGACTCGATGCCTAGATGTACCCGGCCATACTGCCAAGTTGGTCAGGGTAATGTCTGAGGCTGGATACCGTTGGTATCCCGAGTACACGGTCGAAGAGCAATTCCGAGATTTTAATCAAAGCCAGTATCTCTGCACTGTCAGGATATTTCCATCTTATCCTGGATCCACCGAGCCTCTTCACTGCTCCTATGGACTCGGGGTTACTATTGAGATGGCTGTGCAGGACGCCGCCTACTCTATGATGACCATTATGCGAGTCAGATCTGGTTTATTTCGGGACTCTGATTTCCGGTATATGCCAGGATCACTTCCGGGAGCACAAGGGTATCTCCAGGCTATTTATGCTGACCCCACTCAGGAGGATTCACGGACTCGCACCACTGCTGAGATGCTCGAGGATAAGGACCGTGAAAATCGGGCCTTGAGGTTAGAGCTCTTCAATACCCGTGCTGACCACTGGGCCACTTTGACTCGGTTCGCACCGGCGGTGCAAGCTGGATATTCAGATATGCGCGATCTCTATCCTGTGAGATCTGCTCTGCCGGACGTGATGGTTTGGCGTGATGTAGGAGGCATCACCCCACCTCGCGGTCCCCGCAGGCCACCGTCTGTTGGTCCAAGGCCTCATCCTAGCCCCTATGGTCCACAAGCTCCGCGAGACCGTCTGTTTCCGGATGATCATGTTGAGCTTCTAGGCTATGGAGGTGACTTCTACGAGGACTACTACGGATTGATCTGAGTTAGTGGTAGTATCACTAGTTCGCACTAGCTGTGTCTTCTATCGTTCCGCGTGACTCGTGGGATATGACCTAGTTTGTACTCTTCCGGAGGTGTATAAAAATAATGTATAGGAGCTTGGAATGCCTCCGATGAGATGTAATCCTCTTTTCACCGTATTAGTACTTTGTTTGGTCTTGTACTAAACCCTGTATGGTGTGTATGACGATGGAATAAAAGAAGCAGTTGCTGTATCTACCATGTCATACGGATGATCATCTTGCATTCCGAGTTATTCCTTACATTATGTATCCTATGTCGGAATTTTATCATCCTGACTAAATCATTGTCTTGTTTACCTAGGATGGTCAACACGCGCACTAACCCTGCTCCTCAAGAGCAGGCCGAAGGCAGTGAAGTCAGGGATGCAAATCTGCCTCATCCTCCTTCACTAGCCGAGGTTATGATGGAAGCTGAGAGAAACAAGCGGGAGACCAACCGTTTGTTGGAGCGTATTGAACAGAACACGGCACACCATCAGAGGACTAACGTGGTGTCACTCAGTGATTTTATCAAATTACATCCACCCACGTTCCACCACTCCGTCGAGCCTCTCGACGCTGATGACTGGCTTCGCAGTATCGCTCACAAACTGCGTTCTGTGCTGGTAGCGGAGGCTGACAAGGTCACCTTTGCTGCATATCATCTTGAAGGCCCCGCCAGTCTATGGTGGGAGAATTATGGAGCTATGCGCCCAGCAGACCATGTCACTACTTGGGCTGAATTCAGCGAGGCTTTCCGTGAACATCACATTCCGGAGGGTCTCATGGACCGTAAACGTGAGGAATTCTGCAATTTCACCCAAGGCCGACTTTCTGTGGATGTTTATAGCAGGGAGTTTGGTAATCTCGCACGATATGCAACCGAGGAAGTTTCTACTGACGCCAAGAAGCAAGCAAGGTTCCGTAAGGGCCTTAGTCCTGAGCTTCGCCGCGACCTCCGTCTGCATGAGTGCACATCTTTTCAGAAACTTGTCAACAAAGCCATCAGTGCTGAAACTGGTCAGACTGACTATGACGCAACACGCAAGCATGGCCGTGATATGGGTTCCTCATCCGGTGCTGGTCCTCAGAAGCGCCGCGTGTGGGTGCCCAACACCGCCCTGCCACCCAGGTTCACACCGAGGCCATCTTTCCAGGCGCCTCGCCCCGTTCAACAGTCTGCACCGGCCAAGCCCTATGGGGGTCCAACTAACAATGCTCCTCCACATACCAGTTCCGTGACTTGTTTCAAGTGTGGGGAATCTGGTCACTATATGCGTGAGTGTCCCCAGACCAACCCCAATCAATCTGCTAAAGCTGTTGGCCGTGGCAAGCCGACAGGAAAAATATTTCACGCCAGACCGGTCACCGCTTCACGTGGCCATGTCAACTGTATCTCTGCCGAAGAAGCTCAAGAGGATCCCAACGTCGTTCTCGGTACGCTTCTTGTTAATTGCCACCCGGCATCTGTTCTTTTCGATACAGGAGCCTCTCATTCTTTTATATCCGAAAATTATGCTCGTTTGCATAACATTGCATTCTGTGACATGCCATCCACTATGGAAATTTCTACTCCTGGTTCTAGATGGCAGACCTCTAGGGTAAGTTATGGAAATGAAATCCAAGTCGACAGACTTGTTTTTCTCGCGTCTTTGATAGCCCTTAAATCTTCAGATATTAATATCATTTTGGGTATGGACTGGATGTCAGCTCATCAAGCCAAAATTGATTGCTTCTCTAGGACTGTTCAACTCACCCATCCTTCGGGGAAGATAGTCAATGTTTTGACCCGAATAGCCAAGCGACAATTATATTCTCTTAACGCCAGCCCTTTGCCAGACCTTGAGGACATTCCGGTAGTCCGTGACTTCCCGGATGTCTTTCCAGAGGAATTGCCAGGTGTTCCACCTGACAGGGATGTTGAGTTCGTAATAGACCTCATTCCAGGAACCGTTCCGATTGCTAGAAGACCTTATAAGATGGCACCCCTAGAACTAGCCGAGCTTAAGAAACAACTCGATGAGTCCTTGAAAAAGGGTTTCATCCGCCCTAGTTCATCTCCGTGGGCTTGCCCCGTCCTATTCGTCAAGAAGAAGGATGGTACGGACCGGATGGTTGTAGATTACCGACCTGTCAATTTGGTCACAATCAAGAACAAATATCCACTTCCCAGGATCAACGACCTGTACGATCAGCTCGCTGGATCCTCAGTCTTCTCCAAGATGGATTTGAGGTTGGGCTACCATCAAATCAAAATCAGAAACGGGGACATTCCTAAAACGGCCTTTGTTACTCGTTATGGCCAATACGAGTACACCGTCATGTCCTTCGGTTTAACCAACGCTCCAGCCACCTTTTCTCGGTTAATGAACTCAATCTTCATGGAGTATTTGGATAAGTTCGTCGTAGTTTATCTCGATGATATACTCATCTACTCCAAGAACGAGGAAGAACATGCCGAACATCTAAGGCTAGTGTTGAAGAAACTTCGAGAGCATCGCCTTTATGCCAAATTTTCTAAATGTGAATTCTGGTTGACAGAAGTGACCTATCTAGGTCATGTAATATCTGGTAAAGGTATTGCTGTTAACCCTGAGCGAGTTCAAGCCGTCCTTAATTGGACTCCACCTGAATCGGTCAAGCAGGTTCGGAGTTTTCTAGGCTTAGCGAGCTATTGTCGTCGCTTTGTCGAGAACTTCTCCAAAGTTGCTAAGCCTCTAACCGAACTCCTCAAGAAAGATAAAAAGTTCGAATGGACTCCACAATGTGAGCACAGCTTTCAGGAACTGAAAAGACGCCTGACCTCTGCTCCCGTACTGGTACCGCCAGACTTCTCCAAGGACTTTGTTATCTACTGCGACGCCTCGCGACAAGGACTGGGTTGCATTCTCATGCAAGATCGACACGTAATCGCCTACGCTTCACGGCAATTGCACCCACATGAGGAGAATTATCCTACTCATGATCTAGAGCTTGCAGCTGTAGTCTATGCACTTAAAACCTGGCGACATTACCTCCTCGGTAATCGTTGCGAAATATTCACTGATCACCAAAGTCTGAAGTACATTTTCACCCAACCGGATCTGAATCTCAGGCAAAGACGTTGGGTTGAATTGATCACAGACTTCGACTTAGGAATAACCTACACCCCAGGGAAAGCCAACGTCATGGATGATGCGCTAAGTCGTAAATCTTATTGTAACAACCTGATGTTACAACAAAGTCAACCGCTCCTCCATGAGGAATTTCGGAAGCTTAACCTTCACATTGTACCTCAAGGTTTTCTTTCCACCTTGGTAGCAAAACCTACTCTTACGGATCAAATCATCGCTGCCCAAAGGCGAGATAAGGGAATATCTAAAATCAAAGAGAACATTGCTAGCGGAGGTGCTAGTTGTTTCTCCACAAATGATCATGGTGTTGTGTACTTTGAGAACCGTCTAGTGGTTCCCAAGAACCAGCATCTACGGCGATTGATCCTTAAGGAAGCCCATGAATCTCCTCTCACCATTCATCCCGGTAGTACTAAGATGTATCAGGACCTACGCCAGAGGTTCTGGTGGACTAGGATGAAGAGAGAAATTGCTCAGTTTATTGCTAATTGCGACGTCTGTCGTCGTGTAAAAGCAGAGCACCAACGGCCTGCTGGCACCCTTCAACCGTTAGCTATTCCTGAATGGAAATGGGATAAAATTGGTATGGATTTCATTACCGGTTTTCCCAGGACCAAGAGAGGGAATAATGCTATTTTCGTCGTGGTCGATCGTCTTTCCAAAGTAGCTCATTTCTTGCCTGTTCGTGGGAGTATAACCGCTAGCCAGCTGGCAGACTTATACATCTCCCGAATAGTGTCCCTCCATGGTGTTCCTTTGTAAATCAACTCGGATCGAGGAAGTCTTTTCACCTCTCGATTTTGGGAAAGTTTTCAGAATGCTATGGGAACCCGCCTCTCCTTTAGCACCGCTTTCCACCCTCAGTCGACTGGTCAAGTGGAACGCGTCAACCAAATTCTAGAAGACATGCTTCGAGCCTCTGTTATCTCTTTCGGAATGGATTGGGAGAAGTGCCTTCCATTTGCCGAATTCGCTTATAACAACAGCTATCAATCTAGCTTGGGTAAAGCCCCTTTTGAAGTTCTCTATGGACGACGGTGTCGAACACCCCTTAACTGGTCAGAGACCGGGGAAAGACAATTCTTTGGCCCGGATATGATTCAGGAAGCAGAAGAACAAGTTCGCATCGTTCGTGAAAAGTTGAAAACAGCCCAATCTCGTCAAAAGAGTCAATATGACCGAAAACATAAGGCTATGACTTTCGAGGTTGACGAGAAGGCCTATCTTCGGGTCACCCCTCTGAAGGGAACCCATCGTTTCGGTATCAAAGGCAAATTAGCTCCTCGTTACATTGGACCCTTTCGCATTCTTGCCAAACGAGGAGAAGTTGCCTACCAGTTGGAACTACCTCCGCACCTCTCCAGAGTCCACGATGTCTTTCACGTTTCTCAACTCAGGCGTTGCTTCTCGGATCCTATCCGTGAAGTGGACCACGAAACGCTTGATCTTCAAGATAATCTTACATATCGAGAGTACCCCGTTCGTATCCTCGGTCAAGCCAAACGTACCACCCGACGTCATAATATCAAGTTTCTCAAGGTTCAATGGTCGCACCATTCTGAGGATGAAGCAACTTGGGAAAGGGAGGATCGTCTTCGACTCGAGTATCCCGCCTTCTTCCCGGAGGAACCCAAATCTCGGGACGAGATTCTTTTGAGTGGGGGTGAGTTGTCACACCCTAGCTAGTCATGCATTAGAGTGTTGCATCATGTTTACCCTTTCATCAGAAACTTGAAATGGGGATCTGTGAAACCCTCAGAATCATTTTTTGAAAATGATCCAAATAAAAATTTCTCCAAAAGGGTCCAAGAAAATGCTCATGTTGCTCTCTGAAAATATTGGACAGAGATAAAAATCAAACCAATATTTTTAAAGAGCTCATAGGTATTTATTTTGGGCATTTGGAATTAATGCATAATTATTTGCTTTGGAAATATATTATTTATATATATTAATATATGTCCAAATATTATGCCACTTATAAAGGAGCTCTGGAATAATATATCTAGCTCCTGCAAAAAATTGGCATAAGGAAATAAAATGATTTAATATTTTATTTAAATCAAAACAAATGTTAGAAATTAGAAAACAGAAAATAATTAAAAGGGAGAAGCTTACCTGGGCTCCTCCCTGTGCAGCCCAGCCAGCTGGCCGGCCCAGCCAGTAGGCGGCCCAGCCCACCACTGCAGCCCTCCGTCATCTTCCTCCCCTCGCCCCGAAGCTGTTGCGTGCTCGCACGCGCACGGCCGCGCGGCCACCTCCTGCTTGCCGACGAGCTCCTGGCCGCGTGGACGACTCCCGCAGGCCGTCCCGATCCCCCCTGCTCTCTCTCACTCTCCCCCGGCTCTTCCCTCCTCTCCCTCGCTCTCTCTCTCACACGGCCGAACACCACCGTCGCCGCCGTTCGCCACAGCAGCCGTCTCCGGCCACCCCTTGCTCCCCCGACTAGCTCAGAAGCTCCGCCACGACCCCCTCTTCCTCCCCACCGCTCCACGGTCCTCCAGAAGCCCTGCATCGCCGCCACGTCACCGTTCCCCTCTTCGGGCTCCGACCATCGTCGCCGTCGAATTCATCGTCTCCAGCGCGTCCCCGAGCCCGCTAACCATCCCTGCAGCTCCGCGGTGAACCCCCGGATCGTTTCCCCCTTCTCCCCTGGTCTCTCCCGACCTCTAGGCCCTAGCCCCACCTTGGCCGAGAGCTCCACGCCGCCGGCGATGTCGCCGCCGTGGCCACGGTCACCGTAGCACCCAACCGAGCACACTATCGTGCTCCACACCTCACTAGGATCACGCAGCACACACTAACGCCTCCCCAAACCCCCTGCAACATCGATCCCGACCGCACCCGAACTCCGGCGGCCGCAGCCGAGCTCGCCGTCGTCGACTCCGGCCACCCCAGGCCCAGCCACGGCCACCGTTCGACGCGCGGGAGCAAGGGCTCTCCAACGAGCCCAAGCACGGCCTCGTCCGTGCCCTGTAGCGCGATCCCGCGTCGCGCCGCCGTCTCGGGCCTCGCCGGCGTCACGTCGCCGGTGGGTTTGACCCACCTTGACCACGGCAGGACCCCCCCTGAGTCCCTGACAGGTGGGCCCAGCCCTGTAGCTAATTAGGATTAGTGCTAACCACTGTTAGTTAACCCCCTGGCACTGACTAGTGGGCCCCAGCGCCACTAATCCCTAATTAGGATTAATTTAAACCTGTTAAACCCCCCCTGTCACTGACGTGTGGCCCCCACACATCAGGTTTGACCCCAGACAGCCGCAGTTGACCACTGACGTCATGCTGACATCATGCTGGCGCAATAATTATAATTTCTGGATTTAATTTAAATCAGGAAATTCCAGAATATTATTTAAACTTCAAAAATTCATAACTTTTATTCTGTAACTCCAAATTGGACAAATTATATATGAAAAATGATCAGAAAAATCCAATCTATCCATCTGTACTATTTTCATGCATGACCAAACAAGTTAAATTGATGTTTCAAGCAGAACAAGGAAAAGCACTTTAAAGAGGCCATGTTTGAGTTTGAAATTTGAATCTTTGATTCAAATTTGTTCAAACCCTTCTGGTTTTAGTTGCATTAGCCCAACACACTCATATTGCCATGTTTCATGCATGCATCATATTGTTGCACATTGTTTGGTGATGTTTGCGTATCGATGTCCTTTACGACAGGTTCTGCCTCCAAGGAGTACCGTGATTACCCTAACGAAGAACCGTATCAGTGCAACGAACCATCAGGCAAGCAACCAACCATTTGATCATATCGATACAATCCCATGTTCTCGCTCCTGCTCTTTTTACCGCACTAAGACAACGCGTTTCAAACTGCTGTGTGCTACGGTAGTTGAACCCATTTCCTCTGCATGACCTGTCATTGCCACAGTAACTAGATGAAACCCACTAGCATGTGTAGGAGTTGATTGAGCCATGTGTATGTGTTGTTCCTACCTTGCTATGCCTGCTATGCTTAGAGTCGTGTCAGGTCTGGTTCATCTGGGTGATGGGCTATTGTGAAATGTTAATGTCGGTAATGAGAGTGGTGTGGTGAACACGATTTGGTAAAGGTATCGATGAGAGGCCATGTAGGAGTACATGGTGGGTTGTTTCATTGAAGCCGACCTTAAGCACTGAGATCTGTATGTGTGATTTAAGATACAGCTACTACCATGCATTGGGCCCTGAAATATGACCCCGCTCGACTTCTTATTCACCCTAGCTCTCTGTCCAGGAGTTGCAAGTAGTTTCTGGTGTTTGTAGCCTACTGGAGGCCGTGGACAGCGCTGACCGTAGGGGTGGGCTGTGATGCGGTAGGTGCGTGGCCGGGTGTACCGAATACCCGTTAGGTATCTCGGGAACCCTGTTCACATCGTTCGGGGCCGTATGGGAAACCTCGGCCGGACTCCCTGCGGATGGAACCTGAATAGGCGATAAACCTGGACTAGAGGCTTAAGTGTTTAGGTAGGTCGTGGTCTACACCCACGTCGGCTTTCGCTTGAAGTCTGCCGAGCACATGTCGTGTGCAGACGCTAAGTGGTGGAAACATGTATGAAGAAGTACACCCCTGCAGGGTTATCATAATCTATTCGAATAGCCGCGTCCGCGGTAAAGGACTACTTGGTTGCCTATACAGTTCATAGACAAGAAAATGGAAACTACTAAAAGCCTCAAGATAAGTGTGAGTGCCGAGGATGGCTCTTCCGTAGGAAGACGGAGGTGGATCCTCGGTAGTGTATTGAAGTGGTGAGTAGTGGACTCGTGTGCGCAAAACCATTTCAAATTGAAGTATCGTAGGATAGCCTAGCCAAGAGTCAAAGCTGGCTTGCTGCCGTAACTCCACCAACCCTTCTTGATACTATGCATGTATGTAGGATCTGATGTAAGTCTTGCTGAGTACCTTTGTACTCATGTTGCTATAATCTACATTTTTACAAAAGATGTTGCAACCCCTTCTGATGGGTTCTATGTAGACGTTGACATCAACGAGTAGGCTAAAGACCCAGGTGGTGACCCTGAGCTTGTGATGGACCACGTAGTATAGCTAGGCTTTCCAAGCCTCTTTTATTTTACTAGTTGTCTGTACGCAGACAATGTATTTCCGCTGCTGGTTTGTATGACTGTATGACTTGTATGTTGGGTCATGAGACCCGTACCTTTGTGTATGTTATGTATGGCTCCCTGAGCCTTAAATAAAGTACTTGTGTCGTAGAGTCATGTTGTGATGCTTCGTTGTATTTGCACATATCGAGCATATTGTGTGTATGATTGAAATGCTTGGTATGTGTGGGATCTGACTACCTAGTTGTTTATCTTTAGTAGCCTCTCTTACCGGGAAATGTCTCCTAGTGTTACCGCTGAGCCATGGTAGCTTGCTACTGCTCTGGAACACTTAGGCTGGCCGGCATGTGTCCTTCTTCGTTCCTGTGTCTGTCCCTTCGGGGAAATGTCACGCTTTGAGTACCGGAGTCCTGTTAGCCCGCTACAGCCCGGTTTACCGGAGTCCTGCTAGCCCAGTGCTACAGCCCGGACCCATTTGCTGATGACCGACACGTTCGGAGCTGGGTCATGGATGCCTGTCCCTGTAAGTCTGTGCCACTTTGGGTTTACGACTAGTCATGTCAGCCCGGGCTCCTTATCATATGGATGCTAGCGACACTATCATATATGTGAGCCAAAAGGCGCAAACGGTCCCGGGCAAAGGTAAGGCGACTCCCGTGGGAATACCGTGCGTGGGGCCGCAAAGTGATATGAGGTGTTACCGGCTAGATCAATGTGACATCGAGTCGGGGTCCTGACAGCGTTGGCATCAGAGCCGGACTGCCTGTAGGTTCTCCAAGCCAAACTGGTTGATGTTGAGTCTACAAATTCTTTAGTTATATGTAGGGGAATTGTTTGTGGGTTGGAACGTAAGGCTCTTTTTACTCCTTTATCTTATGACTTTCTGATCTGAGTCAGTCCATTCTTCCACCGGGGGTTAAGGAATTAGGATCTGTTCTCTCTATCAGGATCACGAGTTACTAATCAGTAGTACCTTATAAGTTTGTTGGTCACAAGCCTAGTTCAGTTCTACTACCACATTATGTTGCTAGAATGGTTTCAGAACTTTGATATGATGATGTTGAGTGTGTACGAAATCCTTTGTCAAATGTCTCAAAATCCTTTTTTGAGCATTTACAGCTGTTATGCTACCGAAAATTTGCTAGAAATTCTAATGCCTTTGCATTATGATTGTGCTTTCAGATGGCCACTCGCGACCTCAATCAAGTGGTTCGCCTGACTCGATGCCTAGATGTACCCGGCCATACTGCCAAGTTGGTCAGGGTAATGTCTGAGGCTGGATACCGTTGGTACCCCGAGTACACGGTCGAAGAGCAATTCCGAGATTTTAATCAAAGCCAGTATCTCTGCACTGTCAGGATATTTCCATCTTATCCTGGATCCACCGAGCCTCTTCACTGCTCCTATGGACTCGGGGTTACTATTGAGATGGCTGTGCAGGACGCCGCCTACTCTATGATGACCATTATGCGAGTCAGATCTGGTTTATTTCGGGACTCTGATTTCCGGTATATTCCAGGATCACTTCCGGGAGCACAAGGGTATCTCCAGGCTATTTATGCTGACCCCACTCAGGAGGATTCACGGATTCGCACCACTGCTGAGATGCTCGAGGATAAGGACCGTGAAAATCGGGCCTTGAGGTTAGAGCTCTTCAATACCCGTGCTGACCACTGGGCCACTTTGACTCGGTTCGCACCGGCGGTGCAAGCTGGATATTCAGATATGCGCGATCTCTATCCTGTGAGATCTGCTCTGCCGGACGTGATGGTTTGGCGTGATGTAGGAGGCATCACCCCACCTCGCGGTCCCCGCAGGCCACCGTCTGTTGGTCCAAGGCCTCATCCTAGCCCCTATGGTCCACAAGCTCCGCGAGACCGTCTGTTTCCGGATGATCATGTTGAGCTTCCAGGCTATGGAGGTGACTTCTACGAGGACTACTACGGATCGATCTGATTTAGTGGTAGTATCACTAGTTCACACTAGCTGTGTCTTCTATCGTTCCGCGTGACTCGTGGGATATGACCTAGTTTGTACTCTTCCGGAGGTGTAGAAAAATAATGTATAGGAGCTTGGAATGCCTCCGATGAGATGTAATCCTCTTTTCACCGTATTAGTACTTTGTTTGGTCTTGTACTAAACCCTGTATGGTGTGTATGACGATGGAATAAAAGAAGCAGTTGCTGTATCTACCATGTCATACGGATGATCATCTTGCATTCCGAGTTATTCCTTACATTATGTATCCTATGTCGGAATTTTATCATCCTGACTAAATCATTGTCTTGTGTACCTAGGATGGTCAACACGCGCACTAACCCTGCTCCTCAAGAGCAGGCCGAAGGCAGTGAAGTCAGGGATGCAAATCTGCCTCATCCTCCTTCACTAGCCGAGGTTATGATGGAAGCTGAGAGAAACAAGCGGGAGACCAACCGTTTGTTGGAGCGTATTGAACAGAACACGGCACACCATCAGAGGACTAACGTGGTGTCACTCAGTGATTTTATCAAATTACATCCACCCACGTTCCACCACTCCGTCGAGCCTCTCGACGCTGATGACTGGCTTCGCAGTATCGCTCACAAACTGCGTTTTGCGCTCGTAGCGGAGGCTGACAAGGTCACCTTTGCTGCATATCATCTTGAAGGCCCCGCCAGTCTATGGTGGGAGAATTATGGAGCTATGCGCCCAGCAGACCATGTCACTACTTGGGCTGAATTCAGCGAGGCTTTCCGTGAACATCACATTCCGGAGGGTCTCATGGACCGTAAACGTGAGGAATTCTGCAATTTCACCCAAGGCCGACTTTCTGTGGATGTTTATAGCAGGGAGTTTGGTAATCTCGCACGATATGCAACCGAGGAAGTTTCTACTGACGCCAAGAAGCAAGCAAGGTTCCGTAAGGGCCTTAGTCCTGAGCTTCGCCGCGACCTCCGTCTGCATGAGTGCACATCTTTTCAGAAACTTGTCAACAAAGCCATCAGTGCTGAAACTGGTCAGACTGACTATGACGCAACACGCAAGCATGGCCGTGATATGGGTTCCTCATCCGGTGCTGGTCCTCAGAAGCGCCGCGTGTGGGTGCCCAACACCGCCCTGCCACCCAGGTTCACACCAAGGCCATCTTTCCAGGCGCCTCGCCCCGTTCAACAGTCTGCACCGGCCAAGCCCTATGGGGGTCCAACTAACAATGCTCCTCCACGTACCAGTTCCGTGACTTGTTTCAAGTGTGGGGAATCTGGTCACTATATGCGTGAGTGTCCCCAGACCAACCCCAATCAATCTGCTAAAGCTGTTGGCCGTGGCAAGCCGACAGGAAAAATATTTCACGCCAGACCGGTCACCGCTTCACGTGGCCATGTCAACTGTATCTCTGCCGAAGAAGCTCAAGAGGATCCCAACGTCGTTCTCGGTACGCTTCTTGTTAATTGCCACCCGGCATCTGTTCTTTTCGATACAGGAGCCTCTCATTCTTTTATATCCGAAAATTATGCTCGTTTGCATAACGTTGCATTCTGTGACATGCCATCCACTATGGAAATTTCTACTCCTGGTTCTAGATGGCAGACCTCTAGGGTAAGTTATGGAAATGAAATCCAAGTCGACAGACTTGTTTTTCTCGCGTCTTTGATAGCCCTTAAATCTTCAGATATTAATATCATTTTGGGTATGGACTGGATGTCAGCTCATCAAGCCAAAATTGATTGCTTCTCTAGGACTGTTCAACTCACCCATCCTTCGGGGAAGATAGTCAATGTTTTGACCCGAATAGCCAAGCGACAATTATATTCTCTTAACGCCAGCCCTTTGCCAGACCTTGAGGACATTCCGGTAGTCCGTGACTTCCCGGATGTCTTTCCAGAGGAATTGCCAGGTGTTCCACCTGACAGGGATGTTGAGTTCGTAATAGACCTCATTCTAGGAACCGTTCCGATTGCTAGAAGACCTTATAAGATGGCACCCCTAGAACTAGCCGAGCTTAAGAAACAACTCGATGAGTCCTTAAAAAAGGGTTTCATCCGCCCTAGTTCATCTCCGTGGGCTTGCCCCATCCTATTCGTCAAGAAGAAGGATGGTATGGACCGGATGGTTGTAGATTACCGACCTGTCAATTTGGTCACAATCAAGAACAAATATCCACTTCCCAGGATCAACGACCTGTATGATCAGCTCGCTGGATCCTCAGTCTTCTCTAAGATGGATTTGAGGTTGGGCTACCATTAAATCAAAATGAGAAATGGGGACATTCCTAAAACGGCCTTTGTTACTCGTTATGGCCAATACGAGTACACCGTCATGTCCTTCGGTTTAACCAACGCTCCAGCCACCTTTTCTCGGTTAATGAACTCAATCTTCATGGAGTATTTGGATAAGTTCGTCGTAGTTTATCTCGATGATATACTCATCTACTCCAAGAACGAGGAAGAACATGCCGAACATCTAAGGCTAGTGTTGAAGAAACTTCGAGAGCATCGCCTTTATGCAAAATTTTCTAAATGTGAATTCTGGTTGACAGAAGTGACCTATCTAGGTCATGTAATATCTGGTAAAGGTATTGCTGTTAACCCTGAGCGAGTTCAAGCCGTCCTTAATTGGACTCCACCTGAATCGGTCAAGCAGGTTTGGAGTTTTCTAGGCTTAGCGAGCTATTGTCGTCGCTTTGTCGAGAACTTCTCCAAAGTTGCTAAGCCTCTAACCGAACTCCTCAAGAAAGATAAAAAGTTCGAATGGACTCCACAATGTGAGCACAGCTTTCAGGAACTGAAAAGACGCCTGACCTCTGCTCCCGTACTGGTACCGCCAGACTTCTCCAAGGACTTTGTTATCTACTGCGACGCCTCGCGACAAGGACTGGGTTGCATTCTCATGCAAGATCGACACGCAATCGCCTACGCTTCACGGCAATTGCACCCACATGAGGAGAATTATCCTACTCATGATCTAGAGCTTGCAGCCGTAGTCTATGCACTTAAAACCTGGCGACATTACCTCCTCGGTAATCGTTGCGAAATATTCACTGATCACCAAAGTCTGAAGTACATTTTCACCCAACCGGATCTGAATCTCAGGCAAAGACGTTGGGTTGAATTGATCACAGACTTCGACTTAGGAATAACCTACACCCCAGGGAAAGCCAACGTCATGGCTGATGCGCTAAGTCGTAAATCTTATTGTAACAACCTGATGTTACAACAAAGTCAACCGCTCCTCCATGAGGAATTTCGGAAGCTTAACCTTCACATTGTACCTCAAGGTTTTCTTTCCACCTTGGTAGCAAAACCTACTCTTACGGATCAAATCATCGCTGCCCAAAGGCGAGATAAGGGAATATCTAAAATCAAAGAGAACATTGCTAGCGGAGGTGCTAGTTGTTTCTCCACAAATGATCATGGTGTTGTGTACTTTGAGAACCGTCTAGTGGTTCCCAAGAACCAGCATCTACGGCGATTGATCCTTAAGGAAGCTCATGAATCTCCTCTCACGATTCATCCCGGTAGTACTAAGATGTATCAGGACCTACGCCAGAGGTTCTGGTGGACTAGGATGAAGAGAGAAATTGCTCAGTTTATTGCTAATTGCGACGTCTGTCGTCGTGTAAAAGCAGAGCACCAACGGCCTGCTGGCACCCTTCAACCCTTAGCTATTCCTGAATGGAAATGGGATAAAATTGGTATGGATTTCATTACCGGTTTTCCCAGGACCAAGAGAGGGAATAATGCTATTTTCGTCGTGGTCGATCGTCTTTCCAAAGTAGCTCATTTCTTGCCTGTTCATGAGAGTATAACCGCTAGCCAGCTGGCAGACTTATACATCTCCCGAATAGTGTCCCTCCATGGTGTTCCTTTGGAAATCAACTCGGATCGAGGAAGTCTTTTCACCTCTCGATTTTGGGAAAGTTTTCAGAATGCTATGGGAACCCGCCTCTCCTTTAGCACCGCTTTCCACCCTCAGTCGACTGGTCAAGTGGAACGCGTCAACCAAATTCTAGAAGACATGCTTCGAGCCTCTGTTATCTCTTTCGGAATGGATTGGGAGAAGTGCCTTCCATTTGCCGAATTCGCTTACAACAACAGCTATCAATCTAGCTTGGGTAAAGCCCCTTTTGAAGTTCTGTATGGACGACGGTGTCGAACACCCCTTAACTGGTCAGAGACCGGGGAAAGACAATTCTTTGGCCCGGATATGATTCAGGAAGCAGAAGAACAAGTTCGCATCGTTCATGAAAAGTTGAAAACAGCCCAATCTCGTCAAAAGAGTCAATATGACCGAAAACATAAGGCTATGACTTTCGAGGTTGACGAGAAGGCCTATCTTCGGGTCACCCCTCTGAAGGGAACCCATCGTTTCGGTATCAAAGGCAAATTAGCTCCTCGTTACATTGGACCCTTTCGCATTCTTGCCAAACGAGGAGAAGTTGCCTACCAGTTGGAACTACCTCCGCACCTCTCCAGAGTCCACGATGTCTTTCATGTTTCTCAACTCAGGCGTTGCTTCTCGGATCCTATCCGTGAAGTGGACCATGAAACGCTTGATCTTCAAGATAATCTTACATATCGAGAGTACCCTGTTCGTATCCTCGGTCAAGCCAAACGTACCACCCGACGTCATAATATCAAGTTTCTCAAGGTTCAATGGTCGCACCATTCTGAGGATGAAGCAACTTGGGAAAGGGAGGATCGTCTTCGACTCGAGTATCCCGCCTTCTTCCCGGAGGAACCCAAATCTCGGGACGAGATTCTTTTGAGTGGGGGTGAGTTGTCACACCCTAGCTAGTCATGCATTAGAGTGTTGCATCATGTTTACCCTTTCATCAGAAACTTGAAATGGGGATCTGTGAAACCCTCAGAATCATTTTTTGAAAATGATCCAAATAAAAATTTCTCCAAAAGGGTCCAAGAAAATGCTCATGTTGCTCTCTGAAAATATTGGACAGAGATAAAAATCAAACCAATATTTTTAAAGAGCTCATAGGTATTTATTTTGGGCATTTGGAATTAATGCATAATTATTTGCTTTGGAAATATATTATTTATATATATTAATATATGTCCAAATATTATGCCACTTATAAAGGAGCTCTGGAATAATATATCTAGCTCCTGCAAAAATTGGCATAAGGAAATAAAATGATTTAATATTTTATTTAAATCAAAACAAATGTCAGAAATTAGAAAACAGAAAATAATTAAAAGGGAGAAGCTTACCTGGGCTCCTCCCTGTGCAGCCCAGCCAGCTGGCCGGCCCAGCCAGCAGGCGGCCCAGCCCACCACTGCAGCCCTCCGTCGTCTTCCTCCCCTCGCCCCGAAGCTGCTGCGTGCTCGCACGCGCACGGCCGCGCGGCCACCTCCTGCTTGCCGACGAGCTCCTGGCCGCGTGGACGACTCCCGCAGGCCGTCCCGATCCCCCCTGCTCTCTCTCACTCTCCCCCGGCTCTTCCCTCCTCTCCCTCGCTCTCTCTCTCACACGGCCGAACACCACCGTCGCCACCGTTCGCCACAGCAGCCGTCTCCGGCCACCCCTCGCTCCCCCGACTAGCTCAGAAGCTCCGCCACGACCCCCTCTTCCTCCCCACCGCTCCATGGTCCTCCAGAAGCCCTGCATCACCGCCACGTCGCCGTTCCCCTCTTCGGGCTCCGACCATCGTCGCCGTCGAATTCGTCGTCTCCAGCGCGTCCCCGAGCCCGCTAACCATCCCTGCAGCTCCGTGGTGAGCCCCCGGATCGTTTCCCCCTTCTCCCCTGGTCTCTCCCGACCTCTAGGCCCTAGCCCCACCTTGGCCGAGAGCTCCACGCCGCCGGCGATGTCGCCGCCGTGGCCACGGTCACCGTAGCACCCAACCGAGCACACTATCGTGCTCCACACCTCACTAGGATCACGCAGCACACACTAACGCCTCCCCAAACCCCCTGCAACATCGATCCCGACCACACCCGAACTCCGGCGGCCGCAGCCGAGCTCGCCGCCGTCGACTCCGGCCACCCCAGGCCCAGCCACGGCCACCGTTCGACGCGCGGGAGCAAGGGCTCTCCAACGAGCCCAAGCACGGCCTCGCCCGTGCCCTGTAGCGCGATCCCGCGTCGCGCCGCCGTCTCGGGCCTCGCCGGCGTCACGTCGCCGGTGGGTTTGACCCACCTTGACCACGGCAGGACCCCCCCTGAGTCCCTGACAGGTGGGCCCAGCCCTGTAGCTAATTAGGATTAGTGCTAACCACTGTTAGTTAACCCCCTGACACTGACTAGTGGGCCCCAGCGCCACTAATCCCTAATTAGGATTAATTTAAACCTGTTAAACCCCCCCTGTCACTGACGTGTGGCCCCCACACGTCAGGTTTGACCCCAGACAGCCGCAATTGACCACTGACGTCATGCTGACGTCATGCTGGCGCAATAATTATAATTTCTGGATTTAATTTAAATCAGGAAATTCCAGAATATTATTTAAACTTCAAAAATTCATAACTTTTATTCTGTAACTCCAAATTGGACAAATTATATATGAAAAATGATCAGAAAAATCCAATCTATCCATCTGTACTATTTTCATGCATGACCAAACAAGTTAAATTGATGTTTCAAGCAGAACAAGGAAAAGCACTTTAAAGAGGCCATGTTTGAGTTTGAAATTTGAATCTTTGATTCAAATTTGTTCAAACCCTTCTGGTTTTAGTTGCATTAGCCCAACACACTCATATTGCCATGTTTCATGCGTGCATCATATTGTTGCACATTGTTTGGTGATGTTTGCGTATCGATGTCCTTTACGACAGGTTCTGCCTCCGAGGAGTACCGTGATTACCCTAACGAAGAACCGTATCAGTGCAACGAACCATCAGGCAAGCAACCAACCATTTGATCATATCGATACAATCCCATGTTCTCGCTCCTGCTCTTTTTACCGCACTAAGACAACGCGTTTCAAACTGCTGTGTGCTACGGTAGTTGAACCCATTTCCTCTGCATGACCTGTCATTGCCACAGTAACTAGATGAAACCCACTAGCATGTGTAGGAGTTGATTGAGCCATGTGTATGTGTTGTTCCTACCTTGCTATGCCTGCTATGCTTAGAGTCGTGTCAGGTCTGGTTCATCTGGGTGATGGGCTAGAGTGAAATGTTAATGTCGGTGATGAGAATGGTGTGGTGAACACGATTTGGTAAAGGTATCGATGAGAGGCCATGTAGGAGTACATGGTGGGTTGTTTCATTGAAGCCGACCTTAAGCACTGAGATCTGTATGTGTGATTTAAGATACAGCTACTACCATGCATTGGGCCCTGAAATATGACCCCGCTCGACTTCTTATTCACCCTAGCTCTCTGTCCAGGAGTTGCAAGTAGTTTCTGGTGTTTGTAGCCTACTGGAGGCCGTGGACAGCGCTGACCGTAGGGGTGGGCTGTGATGCGGTAGGTACGTGGCCGGGTGTACCGAATACCCGTTAGGTATCTCGGGAACCCTGTTCACATCGTTCGGGGCCGTATGGGAAACCTCGGCCGGACTCCCTGCGGATGGAACCTGAATAGGCGATAAACCTGGACTAGAGGCTTAAGTGTTTAGGTAGGTCGTGGTCTACACCCACGTCGGCTTTCACTTGAAGTCTGCCGAGCACATGTCGTGTGAGACGCTAAGTGGTGGAAACATGTATGAAGAAGTACACCCCTGCAGGGTTATCATAATCTATTCGAATAGCCGCGTCCGCGGTAAAGGACTACTTGGTTGCCTATACAGTTCATAGACAAGAAGATGGAAACTACTAAAAGCCTCAAGATAAGTGTGAGTGCCGAGGATGGCTCTTCCGTAGGAAGACGGAGGTGGATCCTCGGTAGTGTATTGAAGTGGTGAGTAGTGGACTCGTGTGCGCAAAACCATTTCAAATTGAAGTATCGTAGGATAGCCTAGCCAAGAGTCAAAGCTGGCTTGCTGCCGTAACTCCACCAACCCTTCTTGATACTATGCATGTATGTAGGATCTGATGTAAGTCTTGCTGAGTACCTTTGTACTCATGTTGCTATAATCTACATTTTTACAGAAGACGCTGCAACCCCTTCTGATGGGTTCTATGTAGACGTTGACATCAACGAGTAGGCTAAAGACCCAGGTGGTGACCCTGAGCTTGTGATGGACCACGTAGTATAGCTAGGCTTTCCAAGCCTCTTTTATTTTACTAGTTGTCTGTACTCAGACAATGTATTTCCGCTGCTGGTTTGTATGACTGTATGACTTGTATGTTGGGTCGTGAGACCCGTACCTTTGTGTATGTTATGTATGGCTCCCTGAGCCTTAAATAAAGTACTTGTGTCGTAGAGTCATGTTGTGATGCTTCGTTGTATTTGCACATATCGAGCATATTGTGTGTATGATTGAAATGCTTGGTATGTGTGGGATCTGACTACCTAGTTGTTTATCTTTAGTAGCCTCTCTTACCGGGAAATGTCTCCTAGTGTTACCGCTGAGCCATGGTAGCTTGCTACTGCTCTGGAACACTTAGGCTGGCCGGCATGTGTCCTTCTTCGTTCCTGTGTCTGTCCCTTCGGGGAAATGTCACGCTTTGAGTACCGGAGTCCTGTTAGCCCGCTACAGCCCGGTTTACCGGAGTCCTGCTAGCCCAGTGCTACAGCCCGGACCCATTTGCTGATGACCGACACGTTCGGAGCTGGGTCATGGATGCCTGTCCCTGTAAGTCTGTGCCACTTTGGGTTTACGACTAGTCATGTCAGCTCGGGCTCCTTATCATATGGATGCTAGCGACACTATCATATACGTGAGCCAAAAGGCGCAAACGGTCCCGGGCAAAGGTAAGGCGACTCCCGTGGGAATACCGTGCGTGAGGCCGCAAAGTGATATGAGGTGTTACCGGCTAGATCGATGTGACATCGAGTCGGGGTCCTGACATCCAACCCATCACCGTCCAGCAAGCCTACAATGGAATTACTCACACACGGCGGTGAGCATCATGAAATTGGTGATGGAGGATGGTTGATGATGACACCAGCGACAGATTCCCCTCTCTGGAGCCCCGAACCGACTCCATATACCAGCCCTCCCAAGAGAGATTAGGCTTGGCGCGGATCCGTATCGTAAAACGTGATGAATCCTTCTCTCTGATTTTTTTCTCCTCGAACGTGAATATATGGAGTTGGAGTTAAGGTCAGTGGAGTCTCAGGGGGGCCACGAGGTAGGGGGGCGCGCCCCATGGGGGGTGGGCACGCCCTGCACCCTCATGGACAGGGTGTGGGCCCCCTGATGCTGATTCTTTTGCCAGTATTTTTTATTATTTCCAAAACGTGTCTCCGTGGATTTTTAGGTCATTCCGAGAACTTTTATTTATGCACAAAAATAACACCATGGCAATTCTGCTGAAACTGCATCAGTCCGGGTTAGTTCCATTCAAATCATGCAAGTTAGAGTCCAAAAGAAGGGCAAAAGTGTTTGGAAAAGTAGATGAGTTGGAGACATATCATAAACCCAAACTGAAAATCAAATAAAAGCTTAACTCCTTCACAAAACCACCAAATGCACACACTTTGTTACTGCACATGAAGGTAAGGAAATACCGAAACCAACAACTCTTGAGTCTGAACTGAGGTAAATGTTTTCGCTGTTTGGGTGAGTGCATGATTTACTTTAGCTTGCCCAACTCTCTAAAATCCTCAATAAATTCTACCCATGCACAACTACTTGTTCATGCACATGCTCTCGACGTTATTGTTCTCGCACCAAAATCTCAGTACACAATAATGTCAAAGGTTGCAGCTTCCTAAATTCATGAACTATCAGTACAAGAGCGAAAGTATAGGGGTGTGTTTCTTCACTGTTTGGTTTTATAGGATGCAAATCAGGAACTGAATTATGTAGTTATGTTTTCTTCCCTCAGATCTGAATCAAGTGCAGCACCAGTTCAATTCAAAATAAATTGACAGTACAAATGGTAGACACAAAGACCTTCACCATGCGGAGCCGGAGAGGAGAGATTCAAACAGGATGTACCTCATGATAGATGGCACCATCGCAGGTAGGCCTTGCGCCAAATAGACGGTGGCTAATCCTCACGATGACGGCTGCTGGAGCAGGGGAAGCGTCAATGGCGCTACTCCAGGGAGCTTACAAACTTTTGAAACATGAACTTAATCTGCTGTTTTAACTATTGTTTTTATTTTCTGAACTCTAATAAAAAAATTGTGTAGCAATCTGTCATATTATATTATAAAACAGAACTCATTAAGCAACTAGTACTGCATTATCAAACACTCAGTTCAGTCTAGTATAGATAAGTATAATAGTAGAAAGTAAAATGAACCTTGAAGATCTCACTGCCGTTGTGTGCATCGACGGTGCTGAAGACATCGTCAAGGAGTTAGATGTCGCATTCCTCGTAGACGGCGCGGGCGAGCTGAATGCGCTCCTTCTTGCTGCTGCTGAGGTTGATCAAGCACTCGCCGATCTACATCTGGTCATCGTCTCCGCTACTTCAAACTCCACAATCTAACATCTAAAATAATTAGCTGCAATTTTTTATTTCTTTTCACTACACTGATGTGCAGTATACATCTTACCAACTACACACAAAGACATAAGTTTGACATTCAACATCAATCCCTCTTAGCATCCATTGATCACATTTTTTAGCATTACATCTGTTAAAAAATTGAAGAGCAAATCCCGAGAGCTTGAACTTCACATTTAGAAGAAATCTAGTCTTTTACAATAGCATATATGTCTATAGTAATTTTTATGCCAAGTAACTTCAAAACAGAACAGAAATGAAGCTTTTGCAAGAATAGAATAGAATATATGCTACTTTCGATCCAAACAAGGTTTCTCATAGGAATAACAACAAATAACTTGAGGTCCCTCAAGGCAACAACAACAACAACAAATTTGAACGAATTTGAGAGAGGAGAGATATTCAGCAGCAGGAATGTTCAGACTGTTGTTTAGAAAATTATTTGGACAGCTACCAAACTGTCGTTTAGACAACTACATGGAGTGTTGAATACTTCTAACTCTTTGCCTTAGTAAACTATAGTTTATTAGTACAAACTTATAACCTTTGCCTCAATAAACATCAGACAACAACTATGAACTCTTCCCTCGGTAACAACAATTCACAATGGGCGTGGAAGCTAGAAATTAGATAACTAGTACTGAATTCAATAGCAGGAATGTTCAGACTCACGGTGTTATTTATTGTGTTTGTTTGTAAGCAAGGTTCTGACACTAAAAGAAACAAAAACGGAAGATTATTTTTATGCATGCTTGCTCACCGGTGGCGGTGGCGGGGCAGTAGGTCTTGCCGTAGAGCCTGCAAATGTGGGAGCGGGTGGCGGTCTCGAAGAAGGTGAGCACCAACCTCTTTTGTGCTTTGCGGTGAGTAGGCTCCAAATAAAAATGGACGACCACGCAGAAGGTTGCATATGGATGAACTGATGACCCATTTTTTCTCGTACTGAAGCTTCTCTGTATTGAAGCTTGTTTCCAGAAATCATATCAGTGGGTCATTAAACACATGTAGCAACATCGAAAGAGGAACATGAGAAAAAGAAGACACGGATATACAAGAACTACAGTGGACAAACCAATAATATAAATCCTTAAGCAATAATCGAGAGAGCTCAGAATCTCCATGGAAGATGCCTATGCATTTGCTACGGAAGGGCCGCCCACTCCCATGCTCTATCTCCTCCCACTCCCTGCACACACACAGAGCAGAGAGAGAGGATGAGACTGAGATGACTGAGGCGGATAGAGGACGGAGCACAAGGTGGCCTGCATGCAGCTTTTCTCGTGCCCGGCTATGGAGCATGATGTCGTACTGGCGAGGCAAAGGTCCAAATATATCACCTAAATAAGTTCAAAGAATTTTACAAAAACAAGCAGGCAACAAAGAGATAAGGCATGTCCCTATCAGGCACAAGTTCTATATATAGAAGGACTAGTAAGGGTCTCAGGAATCGACTACATTATTTCAATCAACTAGATCTTCATCAGTACTAGAATGACTGGAAAAGAAGTTTAAAAGCTACATGTGTGCTATGACTAAGAATAGAACTCAAAAAGAATTTTTCTGGAGTTGGAATAAGACGTCAGAGATCAGGTGGACCAGCTACACCTCCTCCTATGGACTGATTGCTTTGGTGAAGTGGAGCTGATGGAGGCACAGATCATGAGCGCCGCCAGGATTTGGCCGCTGCAGGGAATCTATCAGTGAGCATACATCACAAAAGCAAATGTTCAAAGCAAAATGAGATGGCTTTCTTACTGTGTGGTTGATCAATGGGTGCAGCGCTTGGAGGCAGAGATCATGAGCGGCGCTATGATTGGTCCGCTGGTCCTTTTTTTATACTGGTAATGGAGATACTGAATCTAAAACAAAGGGGCTAACCTTAATGACAACTAGTCTCAACTCTGACCTTTTCTACAACCTTTTGTCGAACTGATAATGACTGGGAGTAGGACAAGATTAGGGCGGTTCAGAGGAAGTTAAGCAGCATTGGATCACTTGTTACATTCAGAGAACTACACCCATCCATCCATCTATCCATTGAACAGAAAAGGCAGAAGAAATTTGCCAACTCCATCTCTGATCTAATAACAAATCAAGAAAAGAGTAGAATCAAAAAAGTGACCCGATGCCTGTTTACTGCCATTTTTTCAGAAAACGTACTTCTCCCTCCACTAGCATGAAGGGAGGCTACAGGAGAGATCCATAGGCGGCGACCTTGTCGCCGGGAATGGGATAGATGCAGGCATGCAGGGCGGTGGCGCTCGCGGCGGCCAGGGATTGAGGTCCACGGTGGCCGGGGGTGGGAGCCTCGCGGCGGCCGAGGATGGAGGCCAGCGGTGGTCGGGGGTGGGAGCCTCGAGGTGGTTGGGGATGGTGGCCAGCGGTGGCCGGGGATGGATGCCTCGCGGTGGTTGGGTGGTAGGCTTGCGGTGACCGGGGGTTTCTAGTCGTGGGAGGCGGCTGGGTGGTGAGAAGACTGGGGCGTTTTTTTGGGCTGGGATGCTCATGGGCCTTTTTTTCTCTTTCACTCTGATCATAGAAAATGATTCGTTGCGTCTATATAGGGCCCAGGGTAACATAATATTATTCTGTTACTAGTAACAGAATAGCCCTGTCCTAAATTTTGATCACGATGAACTAGATGCATAGGATAAAACTTTTGATGAAATTCCAATTTCAACCAATTCCAATCCCAAGCTCCAATATCATCACATACCCTATACCATGTCAATGCCTTTCCCTTCAAATATAAAGGGAAGACCTTCTTCTTCACTTCATCTTCGGGTAAACCTACAAGCTTAAATAATCCACAAACTTCATCCACATAGATTAGGTGCATATCAGGATGTAGTGTTCCATCTCCTGCGTAAGGATTAGCTAGCAGTTTCTCTATCATACCCGAAGGAATTTCATTATAAATATTTTTAGTAGGTGCATTAGGTTGAGGAGCAACTCTTTGTGCTTCCGTTCGAGGTGAAGATACCCCGAATAAACCCCTCAAAGGATGATTTTCCATAGTAACAAGCGATAGTAAATTTCAACACGTAATATAAATTTTTCCTTACCAAATTCCACTTACCTCAAGTACTTAACTCCCCGGCAATGGCGCCAGAAAAGAGCCTTGATGATCCACAAGTATAGGGGATCTATTGTAGTCCTTTCGATAAGTAAGAGTGTTGAAACCAACGAGGAGTAGAAGGAAATGACAAGCGATTTTCAACAAGGTATTTTCTGCACGCACTGAAATTATCTGTAACAGATAGTTTGATAGCAAAGTAATTTATAATGAGCAAGTAATAGTACTGGTAAAAAAAGTGCACCAAGGTATCACAATCCTTTTTATAGCAAACGACAAGCTGGAACGGTCTCTTATAATAAGCAAAGCATTCTTGAGGACACACGGGAATTTCATCTAGTCACTTTCATCATGTTTGTTTGATCCGCGTTCGCTACTTTGATAATTTGATATGTGGGTGGACCGGTGCTTAGGTGTTGTTCTTACTTGAACAACCCTCCCACTTATGATTAACCCCTCTTGCAAGCATCTGCAACTACAGAAAGTGCGTTATATCGACTAGAGGGGGGTGAATAGGCGATTTTTATGGATTCATCACTGAGGAAATACTATGTGAGGAATTTCCTAAGCGACGAACTACAAGCAATGGAATGAGTACTTAGGTGCATGCATAACAAAGCAGTAGCATAGTTATCATGAAGAAATGAAACATACATAGAGCATAGATAGCGTGAAAACAGGATAAGCCGGCTGAAGATTAGATGGCTGAAGAATTAGGATTGAGAAAATTGATAAAGTCTTCAGTCAAAGTCTTCAAACAGTAATGATCAAGTTCATCAACACATGAATGAGGAAATGGAAGAGCCGAGGAAATAGAACCAGTAGCTCAGTGAAGACAATGATTTCGTAGACCAGTTCCAACTGCTGTGAAAGTTGTACGTTTGGTTGGAGCGGCTAGGTATTTAAACTAGAGGGCAAACAGTCCTAGGCACGCAGTCCTCACCGTATTCTCCTTGAGCTAAAGCACACAGACCTTGCCCAATCACTCGTGTTAAGTCTTCAGGTGACTTCCAAACCTTCACAGACTTGGTCACTCGGCGATCCACAATTCCTCTTGGATGCTCTAGACCATGACGCCTAACCGTCTGGAGGATGCACAGTCCTCAAAGGTAACAAGCGTTGGTTCCACACAGGAACAATCTCTTCAGTAATGCTCAATCACTTTGGGTGGTAGTTGTTTGGGTTTGGGTTTTCCTCACTGATGATTTTCATTCAAAGTCCTCAGAGGATGGGATGCTCTCAGTGACAAGTGTCAGTTTCTCTTGGAGCAGCCAACCAGCTAGTGGTTGTAGGGGGGCGGCTACTTATAGTCGGGGAGTAGCCCGACATGATAAGACATAAATGCCCTTCAATGATATGACCGTTAGGTGGATAGGATATTTTGGGACAGCTGGCGCATAGCACAGCAACGGTCGGAAATTTGAGCTCTCAAATTTCACAGGGCTATCATGTTCCTCACTTGTAGGCAATCCGCACTGGCGAATTCCTAACTCCTCAGTCAGAACAAATTCCTGAGAGAACAGAAGATCTTCATCTCTATCACTGAAGAAATTGGCTGATCTATATAAGATTTCCAATGGCTTCACTCCAAAGGATTGGATATGTATAGGATTTTGAGATGAGCATCACTTGGAACGTGTTTCCTTAGTTTTACCTCGACCCCCTTTAATAGTACGGTGTTTCCTATGACTCAAGAAAGAGAAAATGAAACTACGAAAACAAAAGTCTTCACGCTTCATAATCATCGCATTAATATCGAAGTCTTCAAGGTCACACAATTTCCTCATTTTCAAAGTCTTCAAGAAAACCAAAGTCTTCAAATGAAGACATTCATTTTTAGGGGTCAACTTTCTTCGTAAATATCAAACTCCTCATAGACTTATAGAACCTGTGTACACTCACAAACACATTAGTCACTTAACCTATAAGTCTTCAATACACCAAAATTACTAAGGGGCACTAGATGCACTCACAATCTCCCCTTTTTTGGTGATTGATGACAAATAGGTTAAGTTTTGAATGGGGATAAACATATGAAGTGTAAATACTGATATTGAGGAATTTGATTGCAAGATATAGAAGAGCTCCCCCTAAAGATGTGCATGTTTGAAGAATTTGCATTGGATTGCAAATGCACATTGTAGAATAATATCATGGAGATCTCCCCCTATCATTACAAAAAAAGATACATCCATGACATTTTGGGCCGAATGAATTTTTTTTGTCATACTTATGACACTTCTATGACGATAATTGTGACAAAACCTGGTATCATCATAGATGTGGTGGGATCCTACTTCTATGACAAAAAATCATGACAGAAAATGGGCTTTTCGTCCTGGGCGGGCCGGAGACACAGCTGCATGACATTCTTTGGGCCGTCCATGACGGAAAAAACCGTGGTAGAAGCAAGGACGAGGAAATTATCGGGGTGTTCCCGGTTACGGTGGGTGGTTGGGGCCGAGCGATGCACGGAGGTTTGTGCGTTTCTCTCGTACACGTACGCGCATGTGTGCGAGGCATTGGGATGTAACTGAACCCGAGCGAGGCGTTGGGCTCTAACTGAACCCGAGCGATTGCACTGCAGGCTACGCGTTACTCAACCCGAGCGATCGATCGATGGCTGTTACCTGAACCTGATCGAGCGATTCCTTTGCTACTGCTGCTAACTGAAGCCGATCGATGGTGCCTCTGGATGAACAGTGAGCACTGAGGGGGGGGG
>NC_057801.1:394492030-394497117 GCF_018294505.1 Triticum aestivum
GAGTCGGTTGGGGCTGGATGAACAGGACCCCATGGAGGGCTGGATGAACAGTAGACGGTGGAGGGGTGGATGAACAGTAGCCCATGGAGGGGTTGTTGAACAGGAGCCCGTGGAGAGGGGTGGTTGAACAGTAGTCGGTGGAGTAGCGCACGGTGGAGGCTGGATGAACAGGAGCCCATGGATGAACAGTCGCAGGTGGAGGCTTGAGGAGGTCGACGGTGGATGAACAGTAGCCCGTGGAGGCTGGAGGAGGTTGACGGTGGAGATGAACAGTATCCCGTGGAGTCCCGTTTTGCAGTACGCCACACCCCTCCCGATGAACAGGACCCTCGTTTCGACCGTAGCACTCCAACACAAGTCTATTTCCTCCGTTTTGCGGTACGCCACACCCCTCCCGATCAACAGGACCCCGTTTCGACCGTAGGAGGTCCAACACAAGTCCGTTTCCTCCATTTTGCGTTAAGCTAGACCCCTCTCGATGAACAGGATCCCATTTCGAACGTGGCCGGTCGAACACAAGGCCGTTTCCTCCGTTTTGTGGTATGCCAGGCCTCGTTTCCATCGCCTGTTCCATCCAAGCCCTCCCGATGAACACAACGATGCATTCTGTTCCGACCCAGCCTGTTGGCTCCCCATGAACACGACGACAACGCTGTTTCTCCGTTCTGACCCAGCCATGTACATGAGCCCTGGCCGTATGTATGCGTGAGTAGGCATTCGAGAACCCGCCCATATGTACGTACGTGGCCATATTTTCTTTCTTGCACACTGCCGCTGTACGTACGTGTACATGCTACATACGTGCCTCTACATCGACCAGTATGTACATACACGTTCGCGACCAGAATGACAATGCTATGTACGCTTCGACCAGGTGGGTCCCGACTGCTAGGCACTTCCTTGCATGCGAAGATGTAGCTGGTGGGTCCCAGCAGTTAGGGGGCGAATCGTTTTCTTGCCCTGACGCACTTCCTTGCGTGCGAAGATGTAGCTGGTGGGTCCCAGCAGTCAGGGGGAAACGTTCTTTTTGTGAAATATGATGGCCTGTCCGGTGGGTCCCTGCTGTCAGGTGGAGGAATAATTATTTTCCACTTAATAAGGAGGCACTTCCTTGCGGCCGCTGTGGACCCAGTCGTCATCCTCTCCATGTACAGTACTCTTCCGATGGAAGTCGTTCCTTGACCACGTTGACCACGCCACGCGGAGAGCACTAGGGAGGTGGACGACGGCGAGGCCTAGGAAGGCGACAACGCGGAGCTGGGGAAGACGCGGTAGTGGAAGCCCGCGTGGAGAGGAGTACGAATGTTCACTGGTTCGGCAGTGGTGTGAGGCTGTTGTCGCCGCAGGGCCTGGCCAGCGGTGCAAATAGTAGGGGGGCAGTGAGGCCTCGACGGGAGCGTAGTCGGCCATGGGAGGCAGGAGCATGCGGCACGACGGGCACTGCTTTGGGCGGCTGGAGCACGAAGACCAGAGGTTGAAGAAGCACTATGGCCGTTGAATGGACATCGTACAGTCACTGGAGCTAGAATAGTTCATATTGACTAAGTTGACAAAGCCCTCCATCCCTGTCAACTTAGTAGGCCCACAAGTCAGCCTCCCACCAAGGTGGGTCCCAGCTAGCAGGGGGAGTATTCATTTTTTGTGCGTAATAAGGAGGTACTTCCGGTGGGTCCGAGCTGACAGCAGGGGGAACATTTTTTTCACGAAATACAGAGGCCCTTCCGGTGGGTCCCATCTATCAGGTGGAGGAATCATTATTTTGCGCGTAATAAGGAGGCATTTCCCTGTGTCGGCCCCTACTGTCAGCCTCTTCTGATGGCTGTTGTTTGTTGACCATGTTGACCTCGCCGTGCTGAGAGCACAAACACGGTGGACGAGGGCGAGACCCAAGAAGAGAACCACCTGGAGCCGGCAAAGCCACTGCAGTGGATGCCTGCGCTGAGGGGAGTACGAGCATTGACTGGTTAGCTGCGGGGTGAGCCTGACGTCTCCGGAAAATAACAGGATGTGTGGGTGGTTAGAGGGATGGCCTAGCGGCAGCACAACCAGCCACGGGAGGAGGGAGCATGCAGTCCCGCCGGCGCTGGTTTGGGCGGCTGGAGCAGGAAGATCAGAGATTGAAGAAGCACGGCGGCCATTGGATGGACATCCAACAGTCACTGCTGTGTGTTGACTAAGTTGACAAAGCCTTGCGTACGCGTCAAAAAAATTTAGGACAGCGTCATCGTCAACCTAGTAGGCCGAGAAGTCTGCCTCCAAATCTGTGGAAAACATCATACAACCCATTAGCCATTATTTTCAATAATTTACAACCCATTTTCTAATTCTTAAGGATATTTGAAGCCCATATTCTTTTTATTAGCATTACAGACCATATATTCTGGGCACTGCTAAAAACTTCAATGAAATTTTGCATATTTCGGTGGGGTCCGAACTCTTCTAATCACGAAATTTCGAGTCACGTTAAAAATAATTTTCAAAAAATTATATCAAAATAAAATTCAAAAAACATTTCTCCGCAAAAAAATGAATGAAATTTAGAATCTTAACTAGCAAGATGCCCGTTCGTTGCATGGAACATGAAGATGCATTTGTATGAGTAGTTTATCTTGTGGGAGAAAAGATGATATTTTAATGTAATTTCCAGTTGGCTTTGGTTTTTATAAGAGTAGAGAGTAGAGAAATCCTGGGAAAAAAATGATATTTCAATGCAATTGCCGGTTGGCTTTAGTTTAAAAATTTATAGCCCATTTCTTACAACTTATAGCCCATTTTCTTGGGAAGCCCATTTCTTACTACTTACATCCCTCCTCGTCTTGAAAGATTTGCAGCCCAGCAGGGCTGAGAAAAGCAAGTAGGCCTCGGTTTTGGTATTCTCCAAAAAAAAAGAACTGGGCTAGCCATTTTCAGAAAGAAAAATATATCAACTAGGCTCGTCATGTGCTTAATAAAAGCGTAAGCATGGGCTAGACGGGCCACAGCCCCCGCACAACGCGCAGTTGAGCTCCGTCTGTGAAACTAAAAAACAACTGGGCAAGCTGCTGGGTCCCTGGTGTTATCCACTCGTTGTGTAATTTTCTCGTTTATTGAGTACATTGACAATGGTGTGGGACCTAGTTGTCAAACAATTAGGAGGAAGTATTTTTTTTGGCTTGTAATAACGCGGCACCTGCTTGCGAAATGCAATGACCCTGGTGGGTCCCTACTGTCAGCCTCTCCATGTACAGTCATCTCCTGATTCCTCTTGGTTGTTGACCATGTTGACAACGCCAGACGGTGGCGGGCACAGCGAGCGAACCAATGCGGAGAACGACGGTGAGGCCGCGGATGGGAACGAACAGCAGCCATGGAAGATGTGGCAGTGTAGTGGAAGGTGGAGGGGAGTACAAGGGCAACAACATGCAACTCAAGCATACAAATGGTACAAAAAGCCCAAGGATTAATTGTTCATCAAATTTTTAGACAAAACCCAGATTGAACATGACAGTAACATCTAACCCAACCACTCTTTTTTGCAGTCACAAACAAAATTGGTCAGATCCATAAAATCAACATCCTGTGCAAAAAAAAATTATTTCAGGATGACTACAACTTGTTGTAAATAGAAGCCGAGCATGTTTAGAAGCCCATTTGTCCACCTGAAACTTCTTTTTTTGCTTTTCAACATGTCCGTCCGTGAGAAATCTCTTGCGGTAAAAATTAAGCCTCATGGACAATAGTAACCTCGCATTCAACAGGAAGAATGTGACAAAGCTTTTGTTTGCCTGGTTGGATGCATATCATTCCATCGTTATTGTCCTCAAACGAATGTCATGAGAACTGAGAAAATCCTGGTGCTTATTACGCCACCGATTGGTTATATGTTTTTCTCCATGTGGTTCTGCCTAAGTAGACACGAAGATTGAAAACAGTTAAGGTCTGAAAAAAGAGTATGTCGAAAGAACGACAGCTGAACAGTTAATTCTAGTACAATATATACAGGCTTTCAATGTGCATGAAATCATCACCTCTATATATAAATTCTCCAGAGATGGAAAGCATCACAGCAAGCCAATAATTAGGTCCAGATCAAAACTAAACATTCTGATATATATGATCTTGACAGAATCCAGCAGCATTGATAGGCTATCAATGGACGAACACTTCATTGAGCATATAACATAATATTAATACCCAAAGTGTACTCCAAGATGATATAAAACTTATGCGCATAAATGAAAAATGCAGCATATGATTACAAATGTGTAGATGATAATATACGGTACCTAAAAAAGTGAGGAGCCAAACACCAACTCCTTGTGATTATTAAATGGGTCACAAATTACACCCAAGGTCTCGAGTTTGGGCGCAGAGACGACAGTTATTTGTGAAGGTGTATAACAATTATCAAGGAGCAACCTTTGAAGTGAAGGGGCATCTTCGATGATGAGCTGCTGTCCTTCAAAACAAATTCCAATGCTTTTAAGGTGAGGCGACTTTATTTGGAGACAACTGATACGGATTTCTATTCCCAAAACAATCAACAAGCGCTATAGGGCAGGGCAACTTGAGTGGATGATGTTGTGCAGTGATACCTCCGACAGATAAACCACCACAAGCAAAAGTTTTTTTAGCAGTGGGAGTTGAAGCATTTGTACCAAATCATCTGGTAGATGGCACCGGGCGAAGGTGACGGTGTGGAGAGGGGAGGAAAACCGCGAGATGGACAATGGTGGTGTGGGCACGAATTCTGGGTGTGTTCGTGGTATGAAACTTTTGTGGTAATGGTACAACTCAAACTGCTGGAGTTTTCCGAATTTAGGGGATGTCAGCCAAGCGTCCACCTTGCCGGGTATGGACAGTAGGTAGCATGTCAGGATGCAGAGCCATTGAACGGGGCCCTGCTGGTGATAAGAGACGATGGCTCTGAGGAGATCAAATTCAGGAAGGACAGATATCTGACGATAGTCGAATTTGAGGGGCGCGGTGCACCATAGAGGGCGCCACCGAGTTGAGAGGACTTGTGTGCGGCAGCAATCCTTGGTGGGGAGAAGCAAGATGATCTCCTCAAGGATGACGTCCGAGAGATCGCTGATGCGGTCCACCGG
>NC_057801.1:395126212-395128495 GCF_018294505.1 Triticum aestivum
AGGCCGCGTGTGCTCGTGCCCTGTTTTGGGCCTGGCCCAATAGCGCTCGGCATCGTGTGTGGCCCAGGCCCGGGGGCTCCTGTCGGTGTACTAGAGTAGGGGTACCCTAGTATCCCGAACTTGTGCACGGGCAGTTGCAGCACCCCGCGGCAAGGCCCGCCAGGTCAACGCCAAGACCCTCTGTGGCTCTTCAGAAAACAAGACCCCGGCAAGAGGAGCTTGTCGGGAAGCCATTCAAGAACAAAGTATTCAAGATGAGAAGACAAGGCCCCGGCAAGAGGAGCTTGCCGGGAAGAGACAAGACCCCGGCAAGAGGAGCTCGCCGGGAAGGCCAACCATGGCACCTCAAGAAACACTTGCCGCGACGCACCACGCATCCCGGCAAAGCTCGGCGAGCGACAGGCTCCCGGGCCCGGCAAGGTAGCGCCCGCGGCAAGATACTTGCCGCGGTAAGCGGTCGCTGCGCGCCTAGGCTCCAGCACACCCACCAACGTGTCGCTCTGGGACCCTTCCAGGCACGCGTGGCGGGAGGCTGTGCAGCCAGCGGAGCGTGGTAGCAAGCGGCGCTGACACGGAGAAGCCATCGTGGCGAACGGTGGCGCTCCTAACGGTCGCTTTTTGCACTGTTTAGGCGACTCAGACGGGCATTGAATGCCCTTGTCCCCTTCCGTCAGGGTTAGGTAGGATACGCTGTAGCTACAGTAGAGGTAGCTGTACCTGCTTATCTCTTTTTCCATTTTTACCCCCTCTAGCCTACGTTGCCACCTGTTGGTGACCCCTTGAGCATATAAAAGGAGGCCCATGCGCAACGTAGGAGAGGTTCGACTCATTCGAAGCCAGCACACTCCCACGCTCGGTCTTGTAGCTCATCTCGCTCCCGAGCAAGAACACCCAATACAACCAAGCAGCAGTAGGAGTTTTATCTCTCCGGAGAGCTCCGAAGCTGGGTAAACTGCTCGTGTGTACTGCCTCGATCCGCTCTTCGTGCGATCTCCGCCCTCTGCCGAACCGAAAGGGGCTCGGTCCCCATAGGTGTCCGCGGATCAGTTTCCCCGACACCAGGCGGGCCTCCCGGGCAATAACATCCTCCCTCACCGTCGAGATTATCTCCGATTGCCTCATCAGGACCTGGAACTGCTTGCCGTTCCAGTCGTGCAGCTCGTTACCTTTTGTCCCTTAGCTGCTGGTCGACCTTGTTGGCGGACTTGCGATGCTCCTTGAGCGCGTGCAATTCAGGTTGTGCCACTCCTCCTCGGGCCTGAGGGCCTGCCGCGAGCTACTCCTCCTCGGGCTCCTCCGCCTCCTCAACCCCTCTTCCTCCTGGGCCTCTGCTGCCGCGGTATACAGAGCTTCAATACCGGAAGGCTCGTCCCCGGCGGGATCATCCCCGGCAGCCTCCTCTAAGGCTTCCGCCTCGTTTCTGCCATGGGAGGAGCCTTCATCCTCAACCTCCTCCTACTCCTCCACTGTTTTCTTGGCCTTTGCCTTTTCGGCGGCTCGAAATGCCCTGTCCTCCTTGAGCCACCTCCTAATGTACGCCTCCTTCACCTTGGAGGTGCACTTGTAGATGTTGGTCTCCACCTTGGTAGCCCTTTCCACCAGGGTGGAGAACCATGCAAGCTCTTCGTTGAGCTCGGGCAGGTGCCAATAGCCCAAGACTCCATGAGCATTGTAGTATGGCATCCATTTCAAAATCTGGTCCCTGGCAGAATTGATGTTCAGTGGGATGATGTTTGCCGGCAACTTGAATGTCCCAAAGCTGCCGAACAGTTGGTCGCACAACCAAGCATGGTCGTAGACCGACGGATTGTTGGTCAGGCCAGGGATCAATCTCATCCTATCTGCAGCATCTCCATACTGCCAGGCGAACCTGTCCCTCTTCTGCAGAGGTGCAATGCAGCGTCGAAGGAAGTCGGCCCCGACATGCCCAATGGTCCGCCCGGCAGCCTTTAGGCGGGTGATCCTGTTTATTTCCATGCAAAGCCTGTCGACGGTGAGGCCAAATTCTTTCCACACATTGTCCTGCACAACGCACTCTTCCCATGACTGGCAGAATTCTGGGGCTTCCTCATCTTGGATCCAACACCAATCTCCCCTCCATTCCTCCCATCTGCCGCGCTGCTGTAACAACAACAGCAGCAACAACAACAACAACAACAACAACAACACCAGCAACAACAACAACAACAACAACAACAACAACAACAACAACAACAACAGCAACAACAAAAACAGCAGCAACAACAACAACAACAGCAACAACAACAGCAGCAACAACAACAA
>NC_057801.1:395128899-395166984 GCF_018294505.1 Triticum aestivum
ACAACAACAACAATAACAACAACAAGTATAGTGCATCTATTTTTCCAAACCATGCATGTATGACACGAATTCAAAAATACTCCTTTTGTTCCTAAATATTAGTCTTCTAGAGATTTCAACAAGTGACAACATACGGAGCAAAATGAGTGAATCCACACTCTAAAATATATCTATATACATCCGTATTCGCCAGTCCATTTGAAGTCTCTAAAAAGACTAATATTTAGGAACAAAGGGAGTAAAATGTAAGACATGCATGGTCCTCAATTCAATATTTAAACTGAACAGGAAACTGAAACATGAATATTAAGTCTATACTACAATACATGCAAATGTTGTGTTTAGGCGGAGCTATGTAGATTGTCGGGGGGTTAACCCCTCGATCTTAGATAGATTTGTGAAGCTCTATTTAGGATTGTTTAGATCATATTTGTCCCCACCCTAGCTCCCAAACACCGATTGGTTGTGCACCCCCCGTCCTCCCCGAGATAATATCATGTGCCCCCACACTTAGATGCTATATGCTGATACGAGTTGCTTGGAGCTTGTAGATCTGAGATATAGCAACTCATGTGATGTCTTAATATTTTTACAGGAAAGCTTAATGTGTTTGAGAATTGCACACAATTTGTACAAAAACTACTCAGATGCCCTTGGATCCCATATCCAATGACCTCGAAGCTCGTATCACCGAAGCATCTAAGATGAAGGAGGACATCATATTCTCCTGTATGTAAGAATATCATGTGCTACCACCCTTAGATGCTTTGGTGATACAAGCTCTTCGGAGCCGTTGGATTTGTGACCCAACAACTCCTTGGTGGTTTGAATGGATTTTTGCAGAAAAGCCCCCAAAGAGTTCGGCCACTGTTTCCAAGCACAAAGACTGCTCAGATGCCATAGGATCTCATATCAAACGACCTTGAAGCTTGTATCACCGTAGCATCGAAGCTGCAAGAGCACCTGATGTTTTCTCTCACGGGAGAATATGAGGTGCTCCCGCACCGTAGATTATATGGTGATACGAGTTCATGGAGATCTAACGGCCCACAGTAGGAGGTTTGAATGCTTTTGCAATATACGACTGAGAGAGCTTGGGAATTGCGCAGAAAGTACAAGTACTATGCATGTGCCGTCTGATCACATATCATACGACCTAGATGCTCGTATCATCGTAGCGGCTAATTAAGCTACGCGGAGCACCTAATATGAGCAATGGGGAACCGTTGGATCCAAGATGCAGTGGCACACACGAGGCCTGAATGTTTTATTTGCAAAAAAAACTTTGGAGAGTTTGGAAATTGCGCATAATTACAAAGACTACTCCCAAGCCATTGGATCTCACTTCCAACGATGTAGAAATTCGTATCACCATAGCATCTAAGTTGCGGGGTGGATGTGATATTCTATGCCGTTTTCATTTTTGTTCGTAAACTTGCAAAATACGTGTAACTCGTGTCGTTACTTGTCTATCTGCGCAAAGTGTTTGTTAAAAAAAACCATCCTAAATTGAAATATCGGAACAACACACGGGGGTCCCACTTGTCATTGATCAAATTTGGACCTAAAACTAACAAATCTGAAAGACGAGATTTGAACTAGCAACCTGGACTACAAAGCATAAGTCGATAGCCTGAAACAACAACGGTTGTTGGCTTTGTCCCATAACTTGATTTTATATAGTATTATGTTGAGTAGAGTAGAGGGAGTGCCTCGTCAACACGTGCATGACCGTTGACTCACTAACTGGTGGGTCCCAGGTCTGCCATCTCTCTCTCCTCTCCATCGTCTAACCTTTAGACGCACGGGCACACATGAAGAGCGACACTAGCTTGCCGTGGTGTTATTATAACTAAAAAAATCTTGGAAATAGAAGAATCGCCTAGAACAAGAGACGTTGTGGCCGGTCGAGACGGAGCTAACCACACCTATCCTCCGTGCCATGTTAGCATGATGAAGTTGTGTGGCTAGTGGGGTGTTTTCGGCTGACTGGCTGGGTCCCGAGGTCGAACCATAGGTACTACGTCTGATACAGTATATTTTTACACACATATTTTTCCTCCATGCCGAGACATGGCACACCCTACCGTGCGGTTTCGGGGTCCTCCCGGGTGGTGCACACATATATTCTTCCTTGCTGAGACGTGGGACGCCCTACCGGGCGTTTTCTAGGTCCTCCTCGGTCATTGCACCGAAGCAAGTAAATGAGTCATGAAATCACAAAAGACCACCTTTTCCGCCGAGTACATAAGTGAAGCACGCTGGCTAGCTAGTTGGGCTATTGCGACCGATTAGCTAGGTTGTAGCCACATTTATTTTTCACCCCTTTTTTATCTCCTTGCCGGCAGGTAAATTTAAATATCCACTACAGCGTTGCTCTGGTTTTTGGGTGTGGCAGGAGTTTTAATTTTTTGATTGACGGGAGCAAGCGTGGCAGGATATTTAATTTTTTGATTTATGGGAGCAGGCGCGGCAGCAATTGATCACGATAACTCTGCCTATAAAACCCACTTCTCCCTGATGTGAGAAGTCGTCGACTGGTATTTTCCCATGGTGAAAACCAAAAGATTCCCCACTCCTCGTCTGGCTCCCTCCTCCTTCCCGTAGATTGCATTGCCTTTCAGCCGTTTCGCACCCTTTCCTTCCTCTCCCCATTGCTTCTACCTGGTGCCATGGCGGCACAATAGATCACGGAGTCTGAGGTGAGGTGCCTGACATAGGAGCTCCAGGCCAAGGATGCGGAGCTCAGGGTCAAGGACGTGGAGCTCTGTGAGCTCAAGGAGGAGAGGAGTGACATGCTCCTCCTTTATGTTCGGGAGTTCATGGAGCTTCAAAAGCGGCAGGCGTCCACCACAAAGATGCTTGAGGCATCAGCGGCATTGCTGTAGAAAGCGGGAGATACAATAAGCCATCAGGGGAGCCGGCTGGAGCGCGAGCGGGCCGATCGTGACGAGGTCCAGGATCGCCTCAGCCACTTGGTGGACCAAGCTGTCACACACGTGTTGCGGCTGCGCGATGCCTACCATCATGCCAGCACGACCATGCCCGCCGTCGGGCTAAACCCGTTCGACCACCCCGTCGACTTCAATCAGCTGCGGCTTCCTGACCTGGTCTCCTTCTTCACCTATATCTCCGAGGAGTTGAGCCATCTCCGTGCGATGGTGGGGGCAGAGTTGGACAAGGAGGGGTTGCAGGCTGCCGTCACTGTTGCCGGCGAATCCTCTCAGAGCTCCGTCACCAGAATCCATTCATGCCATTTGACGCCGTCTTTGACGAGCTGGCTCCCGTCGACCGGGAGCGGGCTCTACGAGCGGTTGCACCCTGCACCACCAACTTCATGCGCCTCGAGAAGCAGAGGGACTTCCATGGTGTTTAGGCGCCCTCCGCATGGGCATGTCCATGTCTCAGTGCAACATGACCGTTGGATCAAACTCAGACGGTGCAGATCAGTCACTGTAGCACAAAGCGTGTGGGTGTGTTTGGTTGCATTCTCATCTCAATATAGTTGTTCCCTCTTCATTTCTTTTAACCTACTAGTGTGGACTTATGCACCCTTAATGCACTCTGCCAAATACCCAAAAGTGGGTCGAGAAGGGAACTTTTGCTCCCATCCCGTGCACCCTTCATACACCCTGCCTAACACTGATTTGTGCTTCATATGGTTCATGTTTCGTGGAGTACTGTAGCACCGTACTTTCCGTGCGCTGTAGACCTAGTTATGTTAACATTGATCTCACCGTTCATTCTCTACCGGACAGTCGAAAAAGCGGTACTATATTACTACATTATTGATCATATAGTTGACATGCGCACAACATCATTTGTTATCGTCATATCTTACTACACTAGCAACAAGATTATGTAGTACTGACGTATGAACCAGTGCACATGCCTAGTAGTAGGAGCACTATGTATGTTCAAGTGGTTGCCGTGTTTCGCACTCCTCCATCATAAGAGTGGAAATGTTTGCTATAATCATTTTTTTTCTTTAGAAAAATAGTGGACACGCTCTACCGTGCGGATCCTCCTCCACAGTCATCGGGAACATTGCTACTCACTTTCGCTGACGTGTGGGACAGCCAGCATCGGGGTCCACCAGCCATGCACTAAATTATTCCATAGTAGAGTGCCCAACTGCACGGTAGACTACCCCGATCGAAGCACCGCAGTAATGCCCAATGAGCCGTCAAATCACAAAACCCCCTCCTTTCCAGCAGTAAGTTGGACGGACGAAGCAACCATCATTTCACTGTCTCTCTCTCTCTCTCAGGTTCCTCTCTACCCAACCCTCGCTTCTCCCTCATCTTGTTCCTCATTTCTTCAAGAAAACCCCGACCTGCTTCTGCCAATGTTCTTCTCTCCCAAACCAGGAAAGGTGAGTGCATAAATGGTGTTGATTCTGGCCAAGGCCCGGTCTTGGAACTCCGAGACCGATCCTATAACTCCCTCTCTGTTCTTATTTTGGGTTTGTTATTATGGTTTCTTTTCTTTTATTTCTATTTGACAGTTTCTTGATGGACGCTGGAGCACCGGCCGAAGTGATGTCTATGGCTCTGGCCAAAACCGTCGAGGCTCACGGTACGAAGAAGTGCAAGCACACCGCCGAGACTACCGCAGACAAGCTCAAAGCTATCGCCCTGTCCAAGTCCCCCCTCTCCGGGATCCCTCATTAAGTGAAGTCCAGGTAATATCTCTTCTTGACGATCTTTTTCTTGATCTTGATCGTGTGGTTTTTTCATCTAACACGCAGTACTAGTACTAGTACTAGTAGTACAACTTTCTGGGTGACCTTGCATGTGATTTTTGTGTGCAAAATGACGGTTCTAAATTCCTCTTTTGACCAAAACATGCTAGAGGTTGACACTAATTTCTTATAGATTACTTTCAACTACTTTATGAACATCAATGCTGCCTTTGAAGAGGGTATATTTGCATCAGTAACTTGTGTTATGGATATTGCAAGTAATCCCTCTACTCTCTTGCCTTTGAAGACATGTTCTAGTGTCTTTGTTCACTCATTTCCGTGCGTATATGTAGTCATATATGGAGTAAAAATCGAATATCATCTTATATTTCTGAACGGAGGTAGTAATAAAATATTTGGTTTGTCTTTGAATTAGAACCAGGTCTGCGGGGGAGATGAAGTTCTCAAAGTCATGACGTGTGAACTGGAGGACCTGAGGATGAGTTCTATTGCTAAACTATCCAGCTGCCGTGTCCTTGTCGCCACGTGTCCTGAACTAGTGTTTTCCTATAGCGTTGTTGTCAGGCGTGTTCTCGAGGCTGTACTTGACCACAACAATTTCCTGGATGTGCCTTCGATTATGAAGGGTGTGGTTCTTATAAAGCTTCCCGACAAATCTGATGCGACCTGTCTTCATCGTCATGTTTATGAGTGGAAAGACCACTCTGTTAGGTTCTCCAAGGTTGAGGAGATGGTGATGGTGCCGGTAGACATCTCTCACGAAGTCCATGGCCTAGTCTGTTTTGCGGGGTTCATCCCGTAGGTCAGTGGCAAGAAATAGTATGCAGAGTTTAATTAGTGCAACTTTGCTTGTCTGTAGTAAGTACTATTGTTCAGAATTTGATTTGTGTTTGTGAACCCTATATTGTTTAGTACTGCCGCTTTTGGTGTGTGTTGAGTCCTGAGAACAGTCTATGTTAATGTATGTCCACTCAATTTAGTCTGTATATTTTGAAGTATCCAGATCATCTTTTTTGTGAGGACAGTTTATCAATTATGGTTACACTCCAGTATCTGTATGCATTGCAGGGTTTATCGCACCCACCAGGATTTCCAGTCCCATGGATGTTCGGTCCATACGATTTGTCACGACCTTTGGACTATCCTGCTTGTGGGAGTAGGCGGGGGGCCTACATGCCACGCGTAGTTGGACGACCAATCTTCTGTTTAGTACTTCAACATAGTGATTTCCTGGTAAGGATTCATTTGTGTCACATCAAGTAAATCTTATTTATTTACTTTCTAAATCCTATTGATTTAATGTCATGTTTTCTTTCTTTTGCAACAATTTTACGATGCAGGTTTTGCCATGTGACATTCGTCACAGAATAAACCATTTGGTTTGCTCTATGATGGATATTTTTGCAGGTTTCACTTCTTATGTCGTGTCAGTAACGAAGGCACTGTCCATCACTTATATTACTGGAAAAAATTGGATCAGTCTGTTGTCTGAGTACAAGCTGAATCCCTATGATGAACTGTAGTTTGGTTTAACAAATACGCCACAAGTAGTCCTTCTCGCGTTTAAAAGAAATGAAGAAAAAGACTGGCTCACGGTCACGAAGCCTAGTCACGTCAGAAAGCTGATCATAGCAGACCAGACACGATCGCCGATGTCTCGCACATCAGTACCACCTTCAGCAATGGATCGAGCACCGGCAGTTGCTCTTGCACTTATAGCGGCAGTAGCTCAGTCTGATCCAGCTGAGGATTGGGCACCGACCGTGTTAGCGGATCAGGCTGATCTACCGGAGGATCGGGCATCGACACCGGCACCTGCTCCGACACAGGCACCAGCTCTACAAGGAGCACCATCTCCGGCAGCAGCAGCGGCACTACCAGTCGCACTGGCACGAGCACCAGCAACGTCTTCGGCACCTGCACCAACACTTGCACTTGTATCTGCTCCGGCCTGTGCAACGGCAACAGAACCAGCAGTCGCACCAGCAACAGACTGGGCTACAGTTCGCATTTCATATACCAAAGTCCTTACAAAAACCGACATGTCAACCTTCTTGGTAAGCATTGTCCGCCCAAGTGCTTTGTTCTTTTTCTTTCCATGTTGTTTCACATGATTCACTGTGTTGATCTAACTGTTTGTGTATGTCTTCTTGTTTGCAAACAGAGAATTCCTAGAGCAACAAGGGAGTCATTCAACAATCCGGGCGACTGTGGCCAAGTTTCTCTTACCATGCGCAGCCTTGGTGTGAATGAACCTGCTCAATATACCATAAGTACAAAGGATGGTCGCATGATGATTGATGCTAAAGGATGGTGAAGGTTCAAATCCAAATCATATCTTGCGGTAGGGGATGATGTCAAAATCGAACTTTCTCGACAAGGAAAGCTGGTCCAAATCAACTTTCAAATTCTTCAGTACTGTCGACTAATCTATCTGCCAAGATATTTTGATGTAATACTCTGGCATGGTGAAACAAGTGTCCTGTGTGTATAAGTAGTACGACAGCATCGTTGATAGAATTGCAACTCTAATTGCTAGTTGGGAACTGTCGTTTGATTTCATTCCAACAGATGTCGTGCTTTATTCAATTTTGTGTATTCGCCTTGCGACAGCAACTAAAACCAGTGCCGTCCCGACTTCTTGCAATATGAAAATCGCTGAGGTAGAATACATGGGCCCCCAAACATGCAGGCCCACCGACCTATGGCCCAAAGTCCGGAACCGTGAGCCTGTCTGAGTATTTCTGAGCTGAACCCCCATAATGCCCGTGCGTTGCACGTAACATCAAGATTCATTTGTATGAGTATTTTATCTTGTGGGAGAAAAGGATGAATGAGGGAAGGACTTATTTGCAAATGTGGAGAGGTGTGTGGGTACCTTTTTGCAAAATTGCCATAGTTTCCTAACTATCCGTCAGATATAAATCGGACGGCCTATATTGCAGGATGACAGGCACATCATCATCACCAACTCGTCTATACCGTGTTAAAAAAACTCTGTTCTTTATAATTATATATGTTATATATATTCCCCTTGATTTTTCTTATGTATAAAATTGTGATATAAAAGATCTTTATATTTCTTTACAGAGGGAATATCTCTCTGTCAAAAATATATTTATGTGTAATAACTAGTTACTCCTGTCTTTCTACTTCCTTGCGCTGATATGTGGGGCATCCGGCAACAAGGTCCACATGCCATATCCACCAAATTAGAGTGCACAACTGCATGGTAGACACACCCCGGTCGTAGCGCCGCATTAATGCCCAATGAGCTGTCAAATCACAAAAACCCCCCACCTTTCCAGCTTTAGTAGTAAGCTGGACGGACAAAGCGGTAATATTTCACTGGGCCTGAATCCCTACTTCCTCGTCTGCTTGCTCAGATAAAACCCCCGCTCGGAGATTGCATAGGGTTTTCTCATGGAGAACCTGGTACGAATTCTTCATCCATCCCCGATAAATCCAAGTCCCTTGGTCGCGGGTACTCCTGAATCTAGTGTGTTTCATTTGTAGTGCCCAAAGTGCATGAACCCTACAGGTTTCTGCGCCCTCGGCGAGACGCCACACTTGTTCCTTCTCATCCTAACACAGGATTTTAAAACGCGCACAGTATGTTCCTAGAATCCTCTTTTCTATCCGGGAGGGTGGGCCTTTTTGAAGATGTTGTCGACTAATTTGGAAATTTGGGTTGCTATATTTTGATAAAAGGTACTAGTACCATGGTCAACACTGACGTGAAGGGGAAATTATTTCTAGATTTGGATATAGGGAATACATTGTGTTCTCATATTATTTTTCCTGCAGTGCGTTCCTTGCTCTGCCACAACACATGTACTCAAGATGATCGGCCTTGCCATAATGGAATACACCAGTTTAATGGTAATAGTGAAGACAAGCCATGCATATAAGTTTCGAGTTGGGTTCATGAACCAAGAAGATCGCTACTTTTTTTATGGCCGAACTTGGATAAACTTTCTCAAGTGTTACGGACTGAAAGTTGGCGCACGAATGTTGATTGAAATAGCAGAACCTGGTCTCATCTTCACTGTGATCTTCCACCCCGATGTCACTCCAATTGTTCATCCATGTTAATTTTGTATCTGGTTCTTGCTTCTTGCCTTGATTACTTCTTAGTCCACCTATTTTGTCTAACTAATCACAATTTAACTTTAGAAGTAGCAACAAATCTCTCACGAAGATGCTACTTCTAACTAATATTTCCTTATAATTGGCGGCATGTGTAGGTTTTTTTAGAGTTAAGCAGGCTACTCATTTGTTATTCTATAAGAACTCGGTTGTTACTCATGGCACTGAAGTTGACTTGGACGACAAGTTCCCACACTTTATTGATCGTCTTGAGGTACTTGTGGGGCGTTTCAATGGTGGAATTCCACGTGGGATATGTGTGCCACTGCTGCACTCGTTGAACAGGTCAACTGTGTTGAGAAACTTATGGTACGAGCTGTTTTCTTTTATATATGTTGTTCGTAAACTCTTCCTTATGCACATTTTTATAGCTGTGATCTTCTTGAAACAGGAACTGCCCAGGTCTATTGTTCCTATACAGATGCCTGGCCATGGTCGGGTCAAACTTGCGCTTGGTCACAACATGATGTTTATGTCGACCTACTCCATTCCCCTTGGAGGTGAAAAGATACTTATTCATGGGTGATCTCAAAAAATGAAGGCCCGTCCATCTTGGAGAATAGGACACAAGATTATGTTCCTGCTTTTCCATGGCTCTAAAGTGAATATCCTGTTTATTGACCACATTGCGAGATGAAGACGCTTTGAGAAGGTTGTGGATGCGCGGGGTGGCGCCTGGGCCTTGTCCTGGGGCTTGGTGACCTCACCCTTTGGTTAACTGTAGGCAAAGTAGCACTGTTTGAGGCGTGCTTTGTATGGTTGAACCTATATAAGTACTCATACTACTTTCAACTATGGTTGTTAAGCGCCCCTGCTGGTTTCAGTTAAGGTTGTTAAGTACTCCTGCTGCTTTTATAGTCTGTCGTGTTTCTTCAGTCATGTCTTCCTCCAGCCGCCAAAACCTAACCAGCATCGGCGGGGCCGCCTGCTTCCGCCTCCCACGGCTGGCTGCGCCTCAGCACACGAATCGCCGCCCCATCGTCTCCTAAATCGTTAATGCTGACCTCCGAGGCCTCGCCATTGTCCTTCGCATGCTTTGGTGCGCTCGCCGCGACGCCGCCCTCTCCCATTGTCAACATGGTCAACAAATAAGAGGAATCGGCAGAGGACTGTACATGGAGAGGATGATAGTAGGGGCCCACCATGTCCATGGCCGGACGCAAGGAAGTTCCTCATTTTTTGTTATATATATATACTCCATTGTCAGCGTATGGAAAAAGAAAATGCTTCCTACTAGTGGTTTTCTGACAACTGGGACCCACGACATTGTCAGCGTATATAGTCAATAGATAAGAGAACAACACAAGATCTGCTAACACCTGGGACGTAGCTACTCGAGCAGTGGTTTTTTTGTTATTGTTGAGACGGAGCAGGGTTTCAAATGGGATGTGGCCCGTCTAGCCCAGGCTTATATTTTATGTTCACCACATGACCAGCCCGGCTATTTTCTTTTGTTAAAAGGAGCCCAATTTATTTTTTCTGAAGAATACCCAATCTGGGCCTACTTATTTTTCTATGCCCTGATGGGCTGTAACTCTTTCAAGATGCCTGCAAATCTTGAAAGTGATATGAAATGGGCTGTAAATATAAAAACATACGACAAATTGGCAATTACTTTATAATTTCTGCATTTTTTTTACATTTTCAGATTCCAATTTCACTGGGCTTTAACCTAATTTAAATATATCTTCAAAGTACTTTAAATCTGGCTCGACATTTCGGTATTAAAAATAGTTTGGAACCCATAGAAAATGTGAAATTTTGTTGAAATTTTTAACCTTGGCCCTGGCCAACAAAAAATGGACTGCAATAAATTGAATAAGAAGTTGCAATGAGCTATATATAAATTATTTAAAAAAATAGGGTATGGTCTGACTTGTGGGCCTATTAAGTTGACGCGTATACAAGATTTTTTTATCTTATTATACATGACAACAAACTATTCTAGCAGACGTAACCGTTGGATGTCAATCCAACGGCCGTCGTGTTTCTTCAATCTCTGGTCTTCTTGCTCTAGCCGCCAAATCCAGCGCCGGCGGGACCACCCCACTCTCGCCTCCCGTGGTCGGCTGTGCTGCCGCGCAGGCCTCACCGCCCCCTGCTACTCCCACCGCTGGCCAGGCCATCCCTTCACTGTTGTGGCTTCGCCACCTCAGGGTCATTCCCTTCCTGGGTCTCGCCGTCGTCCATCGCGCTGGTATTCTCGGCATGGCGTGGTCAATGTTGTCAGCAAACGACAACATCGGAAGAGGGACGTATATGGAGAGGCTGACAGTTGGGACCCACATGGTCCATGGCCGCACGCAAGCAAGTGCCTCCTTATTACGCCAAAAAGAATGAATACTCCCGCTGACAGCTCGGACCCACCAGCTATATCTTCGCATGCAAGGAAGCGCCTCCTTAAGACGCACAAAAAAATGAATATTCCCCCTGCTAGCTGGGACCCACCATAGTGGGAGGCTATTGTGGGCCTACTAAGTTAACGCAGATGGAGGCCTTTGTCAACTTAGTCAACAAACGATTCTATCACTAGTGACCGTTGGATTGTTACCATCCAACGGTCGTCCTGCTTCTTCAACCTCTAATTTTCTTGCTCCAGTCGTCCAAACCACCGCATGCTCTTGCCTCCCGAGGCCGGGTGTGCTGCCGCGGAGGCCTCACCGCCCCCTACTACTCCCACCGCTGGCCAGGCCCTGCGGTGACGGCAGCCTCACACCATAGCTGAACCAGTGAACCCTCGTACTCCTCTGCGTGTGGGCATCCACTGCCATGTCTTCCCCGGCTCGGTGTCGTTCCCTTCCTAGGCCTCGCCATCATCTACCGCCTTGGTGCTCTTGGCGCGGCATGGTCAATGTGGTCAATGAACGACTTCCATCGGAAGAGTACTGTACGTTGAGAGGCTGACAGCTGGGTCCACGGCCGCAGCAAGGAAGTGCATCCTTATTACACGCAAAATAATTATTCCTCCACCTAACATAAGGGACCCACCGGACGGGCCACGGTATTTCGCGGAAAAAAACATTTCCCCCTGACTGCTGGGACCCACCAGCTACATCTTCGCACACAAGGAAGTGCGTCCATATTACGGGCAAGAAAAAATGATTCGCCCCCCTGACTGCTGGGACCCACTAGCTACCTCTTTGCACGCAAGGAAGTGCCTGACAGTCGGAACCCACCCGGTCGAAGTGTACATAGCGTTGCCATTCTAGTCGCGAACGTGTACGTACATACCGGTCGATCGGTCTGTCTGCAGGCTGTAGCGATGAACCGTGGCCGTGCAACGAAGGGCACATGTGGTAGTAGAGGCGCGCGCGTGTGGTAGTAGAGGCCCACACGTAGCATGTACACGTATGTACAATGGCCAGGGTGGAAGAAAGTAAATACGGCCACGTACGTACATACGGGCGGGGTCTCAAACGCCTACACGCGCATACATATGGTCAGGGTTCATGTACATGGCCGTGGCTGGGTCGGAGCGGAGAAACTGCGTTGTCGTCGTGTTCATGGGGAGGCAAAGGAATGTGTCATGTTCATCGGGAGGCAACGGAACGTGTGCTGTTCATCAGGAGCCAACCGGCTTGGATGGAACATGCGATGGAAACGAGGCCTGGCGTACCGCAGAACGGAAGAAACGGCCTTGTGTTTGACTGGCCACGGTGGAAACGGGATCCTGTTCATCGCGAGGGGTCTGGCGTACCGCAAAATGGAGGAAACGGACCTCCTACAGTCGAAACGGGGTCCTGTTGATTGGGAGGGGTGTGGCGTACCGCAAAACGGAGGAAACAGACTTGTGTTGGAGCACTACGGTCGAAACGAGGGTCATGTTCATTGGGAGGGGTGTGGCGTACCACAAAATGGGACTCCACAGGATATTGTTCATCGACACCGTCGACCTCCTCCAGCCTCCACGGGCTACTGTTCATCCACCGTCGACCTCCTCCAGCCTCCACCTGCGACTGTTCATCCATGGGCTCCTGTTCATCAAGCCTCCACCGTGCGCTCCTCCACCGGTTACTGTTCAACCAACCCTCTCCACGGGGGTCCTGTTCATCCACCCCTCCACGGGCTACTATTCATCCAGCCCTCCACGGGCTACTGTTCAACCAGCCCTCCACCGGCTACTGTTCAACCAGCCCTCCACGGGGTCCTGTTCATCCAGCCCTCCACGGGGTCCTGTTCATCGACCGGGTCGATTGGTCGGGGTACTGTTCATCCAGCGGCAACGGCCTCTACTACCATGGGGTCCTGTTCATCCAACCCCCACCGGGAACTGTTCATCCAAACCCCCAACAACACTCACTGTTCATCTAGAGGCAGCATCGATCGGCTTCAGTTAGCAGCAGGAGTGAAGGAATCACTCGATCGGGTTCAATTAACAGCCATTGATCGATCGCTCGGGTTCAGTAACGTGTAGCCTGCAGTGCAATCGCTCGAGTTCAGTTAGAGCCCAACGCCTCGCTCGGGTTCAGTTAGAGCGCAACACCTCGCACACACGCATGTACGTACGAGAGAAACGCACATCGCTCGGCCCCCGACTAGCCACCGTAACCGGAACTCCCCGATATTTGCCTCGCCCTTGCTTCTACCACAGTTTTTTCTATCATGGACGACCCAAAGAATGTCATGCACCTGCGTCTCCAGCCCGCCCAGGACGAAAAGCCCATTTTCTATCATGATTTTTTTTCATAGAAGTAGGAGCCCACCACATCTATGATGATACCGTGTTTTGTCACAATTATTGTCATAAGTATGACAGAAAAAAAATCGTTCAGCCAAAATGTCAAGGATGTGTCATTTTTTGTAGTGTAAGCCTGAAACTGAGTACTTCTACTACAAAGGAAATGGTCACTGGAAGCGGAACTACCCAAAATGCTTGGCGGATAAGAAAGATGGCAAAGTGAATAGAGGTATATTTGATATACATGTTATTGATGTGTACTTTACTAGTCTTCATAGTAACCCCAGGGTGTTTTATACTGGTTCAGTTGATAAGATTTGTTACTCAAAACAGGAGTTGTAAAATGAACATAGACAAGTTAAGGGTGAGGTGACGATGTGTGTTGGAAGTGATTCCAAGGTTGATAAGACCACCATCGCACACTCCCTATACCTTTTGGATTAGTGTTGGACCTAAATAAATGTTATTTGGTGTTTGCATTGAGCATGAATATGATTGGATCATGTTTATTGTGATACGGTTATTCATTTAAGTCAGAGAATAATTTTTGTTCTGTTTACATGAATAAAACCTTCTATGGTCATACATCCAATGTAAATGGTTTATTGAATCTCGATCTTAGTGATACACATATTCATAATATTGATGCCAAAATATGCAAAGTGTATAATGATAGTGTAACATATTTGTGGCACTGCCGTTTAGGTCATATTGGTGTAAGGCGCATGAAGAAACTCCATACAGATGGATTTTTGGAATCACTTGATTATGAATCATTTGATATTTGCGAACCATGCCTCATGGGCAAGATGACTAAAACTCTGTTCTCCGGAACAATGGAGCGAGCCAATGACTTATTGGAAATAATACATACCGATGTATGCGGTCCGATTAGTGTTGAGGCACGCAGCGGGTATCGTTATTTTCTAACATTCACAGATGATTTGAGAAGATATGGGTATATCTACTTAATGAAACAAAAGTCTGAAACATTTGAAAAGTTCAAGGAATTTCAGAGTGAAGTGGAGATCATCATAATAAGAAAATAAAGTTTCTACGATCTGATCGCAGAGGTGAATATTTGAGTTACGAGTTTGGCCTTTGACGGTGTCCTGGACTAGGGGTACTCACCACGTCGTCTCCCGATCAGTTGGATTGGGCCGAGGATCCCCATGGCCGTATACTCATGGGCCAGTCCGGACAGTTGCCGCATACAAGGAAGATTCCACAAGACTTGGCGATCAAGACAAGGACTCCTCCCCCACTGGCGTATTCGGCTAGAACTCTTGTTATCCTAGGCCTCTGGTGCATTATATAAACCGAGGCCAGGCTAGTCGATAGATATACAACAACAACCATTACAACAATCATACCATAGGCTAGCTTCTAGGGTTTAGCCTCCTTGATCTCGTGGTAGATCTACTCTTGTAATATCCACATTATCAATATCAATCAAGAAGGACGTAGGGTTTTACCTCCATCAAGAGGGCCCAAACCTGGGTAAAACATCGTGTCCCTTGTCTCCTGTTACCATTGTTCCTAAGATGTACTGCTTGGGAACCCCTACCCGAGATCCGCCGGTTTTGACACCAACATTGGTGCTTTCATTGAGAGTTCCGCTGTGTGATCGGCGAAAGGATCAATGGCTCGACTGCAGGTCAACTGCGACGTCGGCTTCTTCGTCGCCAGCTCGGCTGGTCACCTTGGCTTGACCAAGGACTGCGCCCTACCGCCGATCGTCATGTTCGGATGAAGGACTTCATCAACACCAACTCCGATCTCTATCAAGATCATGGAGGAGTCATCCACGGAGCTCGGGGGCTCAACGTCAACATTGCCCTCAGGCGACCGTGCTGTTTTTCTGGACATCAAATTTGTATCCGCCGCCACCGCCTCCTTGAGTGTCGCTTAAACGATTACTTCGGTGGAATTATGCGGAATTAAGTCTACAACAACCCTGCAAAAATTTCTTCGAGTTCCGATGGAGGAATCTCCGGCAATCTCCGATATACCGGAGCCTTGTTGAATCTGGATGAGAATCCGGATGAGTTTAGGGCGTGGTATCCAGCATCTAGCTCGGATGTCCTTTGGAGGATCCAAACATTGATTTACTGTGGAATTCCCATATCTACCACCTGCCAAAAATTCAGCTCGATCCGACCGTCCAAACTCCGGGAAACTTCTGATTAGTGCATCACTTTTTGGATCTGTTTTCTGCGCGAGAACGAATCTGACCCGAATTCATCTTCTTTATGAACGGGATCTCGGACATCCTTTTTGAAGGAAGTTTTCGTATGGGGTGTTGTGTTTTATTCTCAAACACATCCCAGTAGTATTGAAAGTATTCTTGCAATACGAACTTCACCGTCGCGCCGGTGTCAAACCAGCCCGACAACATCACTCCACGGCGGCCGACCTGCGTTAGACACGTCGTCGCTTTGTTGAGCCGAGCTCAATTTCTTCGGATCATCATCTCGGCAAGCCGAACGAGATTCCGGCATCGCGAAGGATAAATCATCACCAACATCGCCGCCCCACGGATTACACGGAGCGGGCATACCGGCATCGCCGCACGGTCGCTTCATCAAGCCGGCATCGACCACGTCACGACCTGCATCGGCATGGCCGCACTATTGCTTCTTCAAGCTGGTGTCCATCACGCCGACCTACTTCGACATCTTGGCTGGACCGGGGGCTTCGCCATCTCTTCATCAACCTACTCCGGACACTTCGGCATCACTAGCCGACTAGGCAATGGGCGCGCGGATCGAGTCCCAATTTTGGGAATCACCTTCCTTTGGATTGCTACAACAAAAAAACCAGGTGCTATTAATCCTAGTATTTCTTTTTGCTTGTTTGGGTTAATTTTTCCCAAGGAATTATTACTCTGGTTAGTCCATCATATGTACACAGGTCTATCAAATACTGGCCGCATTATCAACCGTCGCATGATGGTTCGGTCAGTTTCCATACATAGTCCGGCGAACGCCGCATCTGGAACTCGGACCGACCTGTGAATCCAGGCTTTTCCACGCCTTTATTGCATTACGCCGATGACCTGCATCGACATCGACTTCGGCGCCAGGCCATATTTCTTTTATTACTCACTTTGCATAAATTATTTATTATGCAACGATTTTTTTTACTATTATCTCTGGTTTGCACTATTTTTTGTGCACATGAAAATGATCCAGCCGGACTATATCCTTTGACGTCACCTTGGCTGGACGGGGGGCTTCGTCAACACTTCATTACCCCATGCCAGGGACTTCGGCATCACTCTGCTGTCCTGCATTGACCATGCTATGTCACCACTTCACAGGGCCGAGCTCTTTGCTCCGCCACCTCGGGACAGGCTTGGGGGATGGAACCTTGTCCCACATCAAGCTCGGACCGCATCGTCAATACCGAACACATTAACCAGCTAAGTTGCCTTCATGCTCAAAGTTTTAAAATTTCTAACTTGTGTTCGGTTCGACCAAGCATTATACTTTCTCGGGAAAAAGTTGCTTATCTTCCTTGTCGAAACTTTGTTCGCACACACTTGACGCGCTACCCGCGCTCATTATACCTGGGGGCTTCTTTAACAGAAGCTTATTAATTCGGGCTTTATGCCCAACACATGTGTCACACTTCCGCATGTACCTTTTATTCACCATTATATGCATCGATATGACTTAAGTTTTGGCCAAGCTGGGTTGCCTGGCTCCTGTGCTTACCCCTACGTTCCCAATTGTTTGGCTAGGTGGTAAAGGGAGCACCTCTGCGATTGTTACTGCCGGGTCAGCCGGATGTGTACCTCAGACTGGGTGAAGCCGAAAGCTAGCGTTCTTAAGGGAATACTCGGTCAGTGAACTAAAAGATGATTTCTTACCTATTTATTTACCTGCCCCCAGATGTTTTTCTGCTCTTTTCGTAGTCCGGACATGCACTTTAGGGCATGCCTCCCAGGGAAAGGAACCCCTAACGGAACTATTCTCCCTGGAAGATGTTTCTTACTAACCATGTAATATAACATAACTAGTTGAGCACTTGTCTGATAAAGCACTAATGACCCCTACGCCTGGTCTCCACGCATGCCCCAGTTTTTATAACCGCGAAGGTATTCGGACACACTCCGGACTATTGGGTCCAGAGGTTGAAGCGAAAAGGTCTGCTACGACGAACGATCTACAATCCGGCTAGAAGGCATTCTACATGTCACCTTACATTATATAGTCAACTTTTACCCAAGTCACTTGGGGGCTCTTATGTTTATTTGAGCCGTTTCATACTAAGTGTTTCTCTTCCCAGCCGTTGCAAAGTTTTTATTTATCACTCCTTTTTTCGACACAAGTGTGCGGTCACTAGCCGGAAGCCGTAGGCTAACCCGCTTGAAGTTTTGAGATAGGATGTGTCATGTTAAAGCACGACAGAAGCACCTTTTTTTTTTCTAAAGTCCAATTTTCGGATTGGCACCGAACACTTGATCTAGTTCGGACATTAATCTTTTGAACAAGTTTTTTTTGGCTTTTCGAGCCCATGGCACTTTTAAACTATTTGTGTGTTTTCAGCACAAGTCTCGAAGTGCAAGGCCGGACAGCTTTTGAGATTCGGCAAAAGCATTCTCGGATATTGCTATATATGCATCAGTTTCGAATTGTGTCTTCGGTCAATAGTTGGGTTGCCCGGCTCCCGCGCTTGCCTCCTACGTTCCGCTTTGTTTGGCTAGGTGTGCAAAGGGAGAACCACTGCGATTGTGCTTCCAGCTCGCAGGGTCAAGCACCTCAGTGGAGAAAGCCGAAAACTGACTGTCACAATAGGTGTAAACTGGTCAGCGATCCGATGACTATATTAAATGACAGGCCATTCATTGGCCGAAGTGTTTCCGGCTTGACCTCAACTGTCGCCGAACACTATCGGGGGCTATTAACTGGCCTCCCAAACTAAATCCTCGATATTTTGCTCTTACATTGGAGCAGAGGTTTCATGATCATGCTTAGCATGACAACCCAAAGAAAGGAACCGATAGCGGGACTATTTTCTCTGGAAGACATTTCTTCTGTTAAACAGTAATATAACATGTCACTCCGCGTACCTTTGTTTATAAAACCATATGGCCAGATTGCCTTGTTTGTTGTAAATCTTTGCCCTCATAAAGGCTTTATAAAGAAGGACAAACACTCCTCGGCTATTGGCCGAGGAGATGGAAGCCGATGGTCGGTCAACAAAGTTTTGTACAATGCGGATCTGAGCATTAATGACGTAAAGTACTTGGATACATAGAGTCATTACACATAATTTGTGATTTTACTATGGATATTGATCCTTAATTCGGCCTCCCGTGCCCGCATTAAGGCTCGGGGGGTACTGGGCTTCGGGCTTATTATTTACAAATATTAAAGGGGCACATCAATCCCCTGATCTGGTGTTGCCACCCGGCCAGTGTCTCGGGGGCTACTGCATTGCCTGTTCTATGCAGAAAATTTTAAGTGCAATACAGTTTCCGAGGAGATTTTGATCCTCAGGTTGGTCGGCCGCACCCAACCTGAGTCTCGAGGACTGAGCGCGCCGCTTTTTGTGTCCCGAAGTATTCTGCCGAGCTAGGGCTTGATCCTCATACCGATTTTGCAAATCAACCTGAGTCTCAGCAGCTACGGGGATCAGCAGTCTTATCTCATCCTTCATGTGTATCTCGGGTTTTAGACCGATACCCACCTTGAGGGCTACTAGCACCAATCAAAAATATTGACAAAAATTGGCCCACATTCGGGGTGGTGCACCACCTCGGAAGCAGTCCGGCATAAAGCTCGGGCGCTAGTGGCTGGCTCCATAGAGGGCATTTCCGGCATTAAGCTCGGCTAAACTCCTTCAACTTTTTTGGACCAAGATGATCTATGACATCTTGGATACAGCCCGGCGTTGGAGCTCGGATACACAGTCCGGCGTTGGAGCTCGGATATATAGTCCGGCGTTGGTGCTCGGATACCGTCCGGCGTTGGAGCTCGGATACATAGTCCGGCATTAGAGCTCGGAGACCGTCCGACGTTGGAGCTCGGATACATAGTCCGACGTTAGAGCTGGGAAGCAGTCTGGCATTGGTGCTCGGCTGCAAAGGATACCTCGAATGCAGTCCGGCGTTGGAGCTCGGACGCAAGAGGATGTTGCCACCCGGGAACAACTTCAAACCCGAGGCATGGCATAAAAATAACAAGGCATTGATAAAGGCCGTAAACTTAAAGGGGCTCCTCGGATACCCAACGCGTAAACTCGTCGAATGCATTTCGGCGATTCTCAAGATAGAAGATGAGAAGATTTGTTGAACCAGTTTTCAAGACCGGCGACCGAAGATGAAGAACAGTTCGGAAGAATCGAGGAGCATCCCCAACTTGAAGACCGGTTCAGGGGGCTACTGACGGTGTCTTGGACTAGGGGGTACTCACCACGTCGTCTCCCGATCAGTTGGATTGGGCCGAGGATCCCCATGGCCGTATACTCATGGGCCAGTCCGGACGGTTGCCCCATACAAGGAAGATTCCACAAGACTTGGCGATCAAGACAAGGACTCCTCCCCCACTGGCGTATTCGGCTAGAACTCTTGTTATCCTAGGCCTCTGGTGCATTATATAAACCGAGGCCAGGCTAGTCGATAGATATACAACAACAACCATTACAACAATCATACCATAGGCTAGCTTCTAGGGTTTAGCCTCCTTGATCTCGTGGTAGATCTACTCTTGTAATATCCACATTATCAATATCAATCAAGCAGGACGTAGGGTTTTACCTCCATCAAGAGGGCCCAAACCTGGGTAAAACATCGTGCCCCTTGTCTCCTGTTACCATTGATCCTAAGACGCACTGCTTGGGAACCCCTATCCGAGATCCGCCGGTTTTGACACCGACAGCCTTCATTTAAAACAATGTGGAATAGTTTCACAACTCACGCCACCTGGAACACCACAACGTAATGGTGTGTCCGAACGTCGTAACTGTACTTTATTAGATATCGTGCGATCTATGATGTCTCTTACCGATTTACAACTATCGTTTTGGGGTTATGCATTACAGACAACTGTATTCACGTTAAATAGGGCACCATCTAAATCCGTTGAGACGACACCGTATGAACTATGGTTTGGCAAGAAACCTAAGCTGTCATTTCTTAAAGTTTGGGGTTGCGACACTTATGTCAACAGGCTTCAGCCTGATACGCTCGAACACAAATCGTGGAAGTGCGTCTTCATAGGATACCCTAAGGAAACAATTGGGTACACCTTCTACCACAGATCCAAAGGCAAAAATCTTTGTTGCCAAGAATGGAAACTTTCAGAAGAAGGAGTTTCTCTCGAAAGAAGTGAGTGGGAGGAAAGTAGAACTTGATGAGGTAATTGTACCTTCTCTTGTATTGGAAAGTAGCTCATCATAGAAAACCGTTCCCGTGATGCCTACACCAACTAGAGGGGAAGCTAATGATGATGATCATGAAACTTCAGATCAAGTTACTAACGAATCTCGTAGGTCAACCAGAACACGTTCCGCACCAGAGTGGTATGGTAATCCTGTTCTGGAAGTCATGTTCCTAGACCATGATGAACCTACGAACTATGAAGAAGCTATGATGAGCCGAGATTCCGATATATGGCTTGAGGCCATGAAATCTGAGATAGGATCCATGTATGAGAACAAAGTGTGGACTTTGGTTGACTTGCTTGATGATCGGCAAGCCATTGAGAATAAATGGATCTTCAAGAGGAAGACGGACGTTGATGGTAGTGTTACTATCTACAAAGCTCAAATTGTTGCAAAAAGGTTTTCGACAAGTTCAAGGTGTTGACTATAATGAGATTTTCTCACTCATATCGATGCTTAAGTCTGTCCGAATCATGTTAGCAATTGCCGCATTTTATGAAATCTGGCAAATGGATGTCAAAACTGCATTCCTTAAATGGATTTATTAAAGAAGAGTTGTATATGATGCAACCAGAAGGTTTTGTCAATCCTAAAGGTGCCGACAAAGTGTGCAAGCTCTAGCGATCCATCTATGGACTGGTGCAAGCATCTCGGAGTTGGAATATACGCTTTGATGAGTTGATCAAAGTATATAGTTTTATACAGACTTGCGGTGATGCCTGTATTTACAAGAAAGTGAGTGGGAGCACTACAGCCTTTCTGATAACTGTATGTGAATGACATATTGTTGATCGTAAATGATGTAGAATTTTCTAGAAAGCATAAAGGAGTGTTTGAAAGGAGTTTTTCAGGGAAAGACCTTGATGGAGCTGCTTACATGTTGGGCATCAAGATCTATAGAGATAGATCAAGACGCTTGATAAGACTTTCGATGAGTACATACCTTGATAAGATTTTGAAAGGAGTTCAAAACGGATCAGTCAAAGAAGGAGTTCTTGCCTGAGTCGTAAGGTATGAAGTTGAGTAAGACTCAAAACCCGACCACGACAGAAGATAGAGAGAGAATGAAAGTCCTTCCCTATGCATCAGCCACTGGTTCTATAAAATATGCCATGATGTATACCAGACCTATTGTTTACCTTGCCATGAGTTTGGCAAAAGGGTACAATAGTGATCCAGGAGTAGATCACTGGACAACGGTCAAAATTATCTTAGTTACCTAAGAAGACTAAGGAAATTTTTCTCGATTATGGAGGTAATAAAGACTTCGTCGTAAAGAGTTACGTCAATGAAAGCTTTGACACTGATCTAGATGCTCTAAGTCTGAATCTAGATATGTATTGAACATGGGAGCAATTAGCTAGAGTAGCTCCATGCATAGTGTTGTAGACATAGAAATTTGCAAAATACATACGGATCTGAATGTGGAAGACCCGTTAACTAAACTTCTCTCACAAGCAAAACATGGTCACACCTTAATACTCTTTGGGTGTTAATAACATAGCGATCTGAACTAGATTATTGATTCTAGTAAACCCTTGGGGTGTTGGTCACATGGCAATGTGAACTATGGGTGTTAATCACATAAAGATGTGAACTAATGGTGTTAAATCACATGGCTATGTGAGCTAGATTATTGACTCTAGTGCAAGTGGGAGACTGAAGGAAATATGCCCTAGAGGAAATAATAAAGTTGTTATTCTATATTTCCTTATATCATGATAAATATTTATTATTCATGCTAGAATTGTATTAACCGGAAACTTGATACATGTGTGGATACATAGACAAAAATATTGTGTCCCTAGTAAGCCTCTACTAGACTAGCTCGTTAATCAAAGATGGTTAAGTTTCCTAACTAGAGACATGTGTTGTCATTTGACGAACGGGATCACATCATTAGGAGAATGATGTGATGGACAAGACCCATCTGTTAGCTTAGCATAATGATCATTCAGTTTTATTGCTATTGTTTTCTTCATGTCAACTACATATTCCTTCGACTATGAGATTATGCAACTCCCGGATACCGGAGGAATGCCTCATATGCTATCAAACGTCACAACATAACCGGGTGATTGTAGAGATGCTCTACAGTTATCTCCAAAGGTGTTTGTTGGATTGGCATAGATCGAGATTAGGATTTTTCACTCTGAGTATCGGAGAGGTATCTCTAGGCCCTCTTGGTAATACACATCATAAGAAGCCTTGCAAGCAAAGTGACTAATAATTTAGTTGCAAGATGACATATTACGGAATGAGTAAAGAGACTTGCCGGTAACGAGATTGAACTAGGTATGAAGATACCGACGATCGAATCTCGGGCAAGTAACATCCCGATGGACAAAAGGAATAACATATGTTGTCATAATGGTTCGACCGATAAAGATATTCGTAGAATATGTAGGAGACAATATGAGCATCCAGGTTCCGCTATTGGTTGTTGACCGGAGAGGTGTCTCGGTCATGTCTACATAGTTCTCGAACCCGTATAGTCCGCACGTTTAATGTTTGATGACGATTTTGTATTATATGAGTTATGTGATTGGGTGACCGGATGTTGTTCGGAGTCCCGGCTGAGATCACAGACATGACGAGGAGTCTTGAAATGGTTGAGAGGTAAATATTCATATATAGGACAATGATATTCGGACGACGGAAGTGTTTCGAGGGTACCGGTACATATCAGCCCCCCCGGCAACTATATGGGCCTAATGGGCCAAGAGGGGAAACGCAGAAGCTAGAAGGGGCTGCTGCGCCCCCCATATGGGCCGCACCAGAGGAGGAAAGGAGGGGAAGAGAGAAGGAAGGGGAGGGATTCGGCCTCCCCCTTCCTTTCCTCCTCTCTCCTCCTTCCTTTCCCCTCCGGAAAACATGGTAAGGGGGGCGAATTGGACAAGGCCCCCAAGTATGATTCCTCCTACTTGGGGCACCCCATGGCTGTCCCCTTCCCCTCCCACCTATATATACATGGGGAGGGGGTGCCTAGAACACACACCAACAATTGTTAGTCATGTGCGGCGCCCCCTCCACAGTTTATGCCTCCGGTCATATCTTCGTAGTGCATAGGCGAAGCTCTACGCGGATCACTTCACCATCATCATCACCACGCTATTATGCTGATGGAACTCTCCCTCGACACTTTGCTGGATCAAGAGTTCGAGGGACGTCATTGGGCTGAATGTGTGCACAACTCGGAGGTGCCGTACGTTCGGTGCTTGATCGGTCGGAACGATAAGAAGTTCGACTACATCAACCGCGTTGTCAAATGCTTCCACTTACGGTCTACGAGGGTACGTGGACACACTCTCCCCTTCTCGCTGCTATGCATCTCCTAGATAGATCTTGCGTGAGCATACGATTTTTTTGAAATTGCATACTATGTTCCCCGACACTTTTTATGCAACAGACAATAGTGTTCTCCTCTATTCCTTTTTATTTTTCTATTTTGCAAGCATCATGTGGCGGGGAAATATCTAGGCACATATGTCCAGTTGGATATGAGTGATCATGATTTATCATTATTGACATCACCCCTGAGATGAATAAGTTGGGAGGCGAAATCATAACCCCCATCTTTCTATGTGTCTGGCTGAAACCTTTTGCTCCATATATATGTTGTGAGTGTTAGCAACCACAGAAGACTAAATGATGGTTGAGTATGTGGACATGCTAAATGATAACCCACAAGTATAGGGGATCAATTCTAGCTTCTTTCAATAAGTAAGAGTGTTGAACCCAACGAGGAGCTAAAGGTAGAACAAATATTCCCTCAAGTTCTATCGACCACTGATACAACTCTACGCACGCTTAACGTTCGCTTTACCTAGAACAAGTATGAAACTAGAAGTACTCTGTAGGTGTTGCTGGATAGGTTTGCAAGATAATAAAGAGCGCATAAATAAAAACTAGGGTCTGTTTAGATAAATAAATAACTAAGTTAGTCTTAGTAGAGAGCTTTTTGTCATAAGAAAGCTATTTTTCCCTAGGAAATCGATAACTAGACCGGTAATCATTATTGCAATTTTATTTGAGGGAGAGGCATAAGCTAACATACTTTCTCTTCTTGGATCATATGCACTTATGATTGGAACTCTAGCAAGCATCCGCAACTACTAAAGATCATTAAGGTAAAACCCAACCATAGCATTATAAGGCTCAAGTCCTCTTTACTCCCATACACAAACAACCTACTTACTCGGGTGTGTGATTCTTTCACTCACGCCACCCACCATAAGAAAATCATGAACGTATTGCAAACCCTACAGCGGGGATCCCTCATGTTTGTGTGACACGGAGAGCACCATAGGAAAGCACCAATAATCAAACATGCAACTCAAACCAATCACGATCATCAATTAACCCATAGGACAAGACGGATCTACTCAAACATCATAGGATAGCCATACATCACTGGGAAATAATGTACAGCGTTGAGAACCATGTTTAAGTAGAGATTACAGCGGGTAAAAGAGGGGTTACACCACTGCATAGAGGGGGGAAGAGTTGGTGATGATGGCGGTGAAGTTGTTGGTGTAGATCGTTGTCGCGATGATGGCCCCGACGGCGTTCCGGTGCCACCGGGAGAGAGGGGGAGAGAGCCCCCTTCTTCTTCTTCTTCTTCTTCTTCTTCTTCTTCTTCCTTGACCTTCCCCCTAGATGGGAGAAGGGTTTCCCCTCTGGTCCATGGCCTCTACGGTGGCGGATGGGCGAGAGCCCCTCCGAGATTGGATCTCTCTCTCTCTGTTTCCTTCTGTTTCTGCGCTCCCTGGTTATGCCCTTTCACCGTTTCTTAAATTCCCGGAGATCCGTAACTCCGATTGGGCTGAAATTTGGACACGATTTTTATCCGGATGTTGGCTTTCTTGCAGCGAAAGAAGGGCACCAACAGCCTTAAGGAGTGCCCACGAGGGCCCATGGTGCGCCCCTCACCCTCGTGGGCCCCTCGGGCATCGTCTTCGTTGATTCCACTTCCCAAAATTCACATATATTCCAAAAAAACTCCGTAAGTTTTTATCCTGTTTGGACTCCGTTTGATATGGATTTTCTGCGAAACAAAAAACATGCAACAAACAAGAACTGGCACTGGGCACTGGATCAATATGTTAGTCCCAAACATAGTATAAAAAGTTACCAAAAGTATGTAAAAGTTGTAGAATATTGGCATGGAACAATCAAAAATTATAGATACGAGGAGACGTATCAGCATCCCCAAGCTTAATTCCTGCTTGTTCTCGAGTAGGTAAATGATAAAAAAGACAATTTTTGATGTGGAATGCTACCTAGCATAATCTTGATCATGTAATCTAATCATGGCATGAATATTAAGACACGAGTGATTCAAAGCAATAGTCTATCATTTGACATTAAGACAATAATACTTCAAGCATACTAATAAAGGAATCATGTATTTTCAAAATAATCATATGGTCTGGCTATGCTCCATCTTCCGCACACAAAATATTCAAATCATGCACAACCCCGATGATAAGCCAAGCAATTGTTTCATACTTTTGACGTTCTCAAACCTTTTCAACTTTCAGGCAATACATGAGCGTGAGCCATGGACATAGCACTATAGGTGGAATAGAATATGATGGTGGAGGTTGTGTGGAGAAGACAAAAACGAGAAAGCCTCACATCGACGCGGCTAAAGGCTATGGAGATGCCCATCAATTGATGTCAATGTGAGGAGTAGGGATTGCCATGCAACGGATGCACTAAGAGCTTTAAGTGTATGAAAGCTCAAACTGGAAACTAAGTGGGTGTGCATCCAACTTGCTTGCTCATGAAGACCTCGGGCATTTGAGGAAGCCCATCATCGGAATATACAAGCGAAGTTCTATAATGGAAATTCCCACTAGTATATGAAAGTGATAACTCAAGAGACTCTCTATATGAAGAACATAGTGCTACTTTGAAGAACAAGTGTGGTAGAAGGATAGTAGCATTGCCCCTTCTCTCTTTTTCTCTCATCATTTTTTTGGTGGGCTTCTTTGGCATCTTTTATTTTTTTGTGGGCTTCTTTGGCCTCCTTTTTTTGTAAAGTCCGGAGACTCATCCCAACTTGTGAGGGAATCATAGATTCCATCATCCCTTCCTCACATGGGACAATGCTGTAATAATGATGATCATCACACTTTTATTTACTTACAACTCAATATTACAACTCGATACTAGAACAAATTATGACTCTATATGAATGCCTCTGGCAGTGTACCAGGATGTGCAATGATCTTGCATAGCAAAGAAATCAAAAAATGGACAAGCCATGAAAAAATCATGCTAGCTATCTTACGATCATGCAAGGCAATATGACAATGAATGCTCAAGTCATGTATATGATGATGACGGAAGTTGCATTGCAATATATCTCGGAATGGCTATGGAAATGCCATGATAGGTAGGTATGGTGGCTGTTTTGAGGAAGATATAAGGAGGCTTATGTGTGATAAAGCATATCGTATCACGGGAATTGGATGCACCGGCGAAGTTTGCACCAACTCTCGAGGTGAGAAAGGGCAATGCACGGTACCAAAGAGGCTAGCAATGATGTAAAGGTGAGAGTGCGTATAATCCATGGACTCAACATTAGTCATAAATAACTCACATACTTATTGCAAATGTCTAGAAGTTATCGAAACAAAGTATTATACGCATCCTCATAGGGGGGTGGATTGGTAGGAAAAGACCATCGCTCGTCCCCGACCGCCACTCATAAGGAAGACGATCAATAAATAAATCATGCTCCGACTTCATCACATAACGGTTCACCATACGTGCATGCTACGGGAATCACAAACTTCAACACAAGTATTTCTACAATCCACAATTACCCACTAGCATGACTCTAATATCACCATCTTTATATCGCAAAACTATTGGAAGGAATCAAACATATCATATTCAGTGATCTACAAGTTTTATGTAGGATTTTATGACTAACCATGTGAATGACCAATTCATATCATCTCTATAAATAGATATAAGTGAGGCAAGAGTGTTTAATTATTTCTACAAAAGATATGCCCATTCTCTAACAAATATAAGTGAAGCAAAAGGGCATTCTACAAATGGCGGTTTTCTATATGTAGGGAAACAAGCAATCCGAAGTTCAAATGATATATGTGAAGCACATGAAGCATTCTATAAAGCCATACTCAAAAGATATGAGTGAAGTGCAATGAGCATTCTATAAATCAACCATGGACTATCTCATACCAGCATGGTGCATAAAAAAAGTGAAAACTAAATGCAAAAGACGCTCCAAGATTTGCACATATCACATGAACGGAACGAAACCGAAAACATACCAATTCTTGTTGAAGAAAGATGGGATGCCTTCCGGGGCATCCCCAAGCTTAGACGCTTGAGTCTCCTTGAATAGTTACTTGGGGTGCCTTGGGAATCCCCAAGATTGAGCTCTTGCCTCTCCTCCTTCTCCTCACATCGAGACCTCCTTGATCTTTCATAATTCATCCACACAAAACTCGACAGAAAGTTTTGTAAGATCCGTTAGTATAATAAAGCAAATCACTACTCTAAGTACTGTTGCAAACCAATTCATATTTTGTTTTTTCATTGTATCTACTGTAATATAACTTTTCCATGTCTTAATCCACTGATAGAAATCGACAGTTTCATCAAAACAAGCAAAACAATGCATCAAAAACAGAATCTGTCTTAAACAGGACAGTCTGTAGTAATATGAACATTCACCATACCTATGGTACTCCAAAAATTCTGAAAAAATTAGGAAAAATAAAAACTTTGTATATAAAGACATTGCAAAAAGTTTCAGAACCGTTTGACATTCCAGTAAAAAATGTAAAATCGCGCACTACAGCCAAAGTTTCTGTTTTGCACTGCACAAACCAACAAGCAATGTAAACATCCTAAAGGAAAATCTTGGCACATTATTTTTATAATACAATGGAATTGTACAAGGGGATAATTATTTTTATTGAAAATTTTCTGTAATTAAGATTCACAAAGTTACCATGAGCATGAACAAAGTTCAAGGAGCTCCCCCACTTCAACAATGCTTGTCTCTCTCACTTTCACTTTCCTTTTTGAAAAGTTTTGGGTTCCCCTGTATATTTTTTTGTTTTTAAACTTTATAAAAGCACTCAACATAAATAAATGACTCTCTAAAACTTCTGGGTTGTCTCCCTGGCAGCACTTTCTTTAAAGTCATTAAGCTAGGCATAAGGTGCTCAAGTAATGAATCCACCAGGATCCCAAGGTATATCAAAGCCAATTTGAATTAGCAATGATTTGGCATTTAGTAGTGGGTACAAATGAACATATATCAAGCAATGACGAAGTCTAACTCTCTTCCTATGCATCGGCATGTCATACAAGAACAATTCATGAACATCAAGTAAAGGCCAATACATAGCATAAGCAGTTTCTTGCAATTTTATCATGTTGGAAACATAGAGAGGCGGAGATGTAGTTCCTCTCTCATAATAATTGCAAGAAGTAGCAGCAAGCACATGCATATTATACTCATCAAAATCATCAAGTGTAATGGTAGAATGCAACCCATCAATATAATCCTTAATAGGAGCAAACTTCTCCGATATAGTGTAGTTTGGAGAATTCAAAAAGATAATAGGACGATCATGTGTGGGTGCAATAGGAACAATTTCATGTTTCACATACGGGACTATAGCAAGTTCATCTCCATAAGAATAATTCATGTTGGCATCTTGGCCATAAGCATAGCAAGCATCAAGTTCATCAAAAAGGGATATTTCAAATGAATCAAATGGATCATAGCAATCATCATAACATTCATCCCTCGGTAAGAACGGAGGGAAATTAAACAATGTATGAGTTGAAGAGTTACTCTCATTAGAAGGTGGGCACGGGTAGCTAATCCACTCTTCCTCCTTTTGTTCTTCACTCTTCTCATCATCTTTTTCATCCAATGAGCTCACAGCTTCATCAATTCCTTCTTCCATAGACTCCTGCAAAATATTAGTCTTTTCTTGGAAAGCGGGGGAGTCCTCAATATATGGTTTAACATAGGAATTAGAAGCATAATTATCATAACAATATTTAAGTATGGAAATTTTTTTAGATTTGTAAAGAGTGGCACCATACGTTTCAATCAAATAAGCAATTTCATAAGCACCCTTAAAAGCAACAAATTCTTCAATTTGTTGAACATCATAGTAATTATAAACACCCTTAGCATACGAAGATACGATTCCATTATCACTAAACTCACATTGGTAGGGAAGGTGTTTCTTAGGGTCTTCAGAACAACAAGTAACATCATATATTTCACATAAATTCCAAGCATAGCGTTGCAAACGTTGAATTTGATCCAGTAATAGTTTCCCTTTTTGAGATAAGCGGTGTCGCACATAACAAGCATGCTCATCTAAAGATTTTCCCTCAACTAAGCTAGTTGGGGTTTCAGCACGGGCACATAGGGATCAAAGATGATCCAAGTAGAAAGCTTCAGTAATATAATAGATTTGGAGTGGTTCTTCAACCATTGGTTTAGTAGGTACAACTAATTTTTTTTGGTATTTTGCGTTTCCTACCCATAACTAAAGATAGAAAACCACTAAGAACAGAAAATAAAATATACTTAGTGATAAATCAAACAAGCACACACGAGAGTATTCACCCCACGCTCCCCGGCAACGGCGCCAGAAAAAGGTCTTGATAACCCACAAGTATAGGGTATCAATTGTAGCCTCTTTCGATAAGTAAGAGTGTCGAACCTAAGGAGGAGCTAAAGGTAAAACAAATATTCCTTCAAGTTCTATCAAACACTGATACAACTCTACGCACGCTTAACGTTCGCTTTACCTAGAACAAGTATGAAACTAGAAATACTTTGTAAGTGTTGTTGGATAGGTTTGCAAGATAATAAAGAGCGCGTAAATAAAAATTAGGGGCTGTTTAGATAAAGAAATAACTAAGTTAGTCTTAGTAGAGAGATTTTTGTCACAAGGAAGTTATTTGTCCCTGGGCAATCGATAACTAGACCGATAATCATTATTGCAATTTTATTTGAGGGAGAGGCATAAGCTAACATACTTTCTCTTCTTGGATCATATGCACTTATGATTGGAACTCTAGCAAGCATCCGCAACTACTAAAGATCATTAAGGTAAAACCCAACCATAGCATTATAAGGCATCAAGTCCTCTTTACTCCCATACGCAAACAACCTACTTACTCGGGTCTGTGATTCTGTCACTCACGCCACCCACCATAAGAAAATCATGAACATATTGGAAACCCTACAGCGGGGATCCCTCACACTTGCGCGACACGGAGAGCACCATAGGATAGCACCAATAATAAAACATGCAACTCAAACCAATCACGATCATCAATTAACCCATAGGACAAAACAGATCTACTCAAACATCATAGGATAGCCATACATCATTCGGAAATAATATATAGCACTGCACACCATGTTTAAGTAGAGTTACAGTGGGTAAAAGAGGGGTTACACCACTGCAAAGAAGGGGGAAGAGTTGGTGATGACGGCGGTGAAGTTGTTAGTGTAGATTGTTGTCGCGATGATGGCCCAGGCGGTGTTCCGGCGCCACCGGGAGAGATGGGGAGAGATCCCCCTTCTTCTTCTTCTTCTTCCTTGACCTTCCCCCTAGATGGCAGAAGGGTTTACCCTCTGGTCCATGGCCTCCACTGTGGCGGAGGGGCAAGAGCCCCTCCGAGATTGGATCTCTCTCTCTCTCCTCTCTCTCTGTTTCCTTCTGTTTCTGCGCTCCCTGATTATGCCCTTTCACCGTTTCTTAAATTCCCGGAGATCCGTAACTCTGATTGGGCTGAAATTTGGACATGATTTTTATCTGGATATTGGCTTTCTTGCGTCGAAAGAAGGGCACCAACCTCCTTACGGAGGGGCCACAAGGGCCCAGGGCGTGCCCCTCACCCTCGTGGGCCCCTCGGGCATCGTCTCGCGTTAATTCCACTTCCCAAAATTCACATATATTTCAAAAAAAATCTCCGTAAGTTTTTATCTACGAAACAAAAAACATGCAACAAACAGGAACTGGCACTTGCACTGGATCAATATGTTAGTCCCAAAAATAGTATAAAAAGTTGCCAAAAAGTATGTAAAAGTTGTAGAATATTGGCATGGAAAAATCAAAAATTGTAGACACGGCGAAGATGTATCACTAAAAAGCTCTGACATGAGACCCTTCCTGAAATTTTGATGGATTGCAATTGCATTGTTGACTGAGAACATAGTTTGTTAGTTTCAAGAAAGTTTATGCCTTATACTTCGATGTTGTGATGAATTATTACTTGCTCATGAGAAGTTTTATGATAATGAACATTGCTGTTATAATAATGATCATGATGCTACTGTGTCCGTATATTGTTTTTATAGACACCTCTCTCTCTCTAAGTATGTGGACATGATTATCGATATCAGCTTGTGCTCTAGGACAAGCGAGGTCTAAGCTTGGGGGAGTTGATATGTCCATTTTGCATCATGTGTTTCTACTGTTATTTATAGTATTTTAAATCAATATAAAACTTTATGGAGAAATTCTAATGCCTTTTCTCTCATAATATACAAGGTTTACACGAAGAGGGAGATTGCCGGCAGCTGGAATTCTGGACCTGGAAAAGCTACGTCAGAGATACCTATTCTACACATCTCCAAATGAGCTAAAATTTTACAGAGATTTATATTGGAATATATGAAAATTATTAGAGAAAATAAGTACCAGAGGAGGCCACCCAAGTACCCACTAGGCACTAGGGCGCGCCTACCCCCTGGCACGCTCTGGTGGGTTTTGGGGGGCCCTGGCCAGCCTTCGGTGCCCATCTTCTGGTATATAAACCCATTTTCCCTAGAAAAAATAAGGCGAGGACTTTCAGGACGGAGGGCCACCGTCTCGAGGTGGAACTTGGACAGGAGCACTTTCGTTCTACGACAGAGCGATTCCACCAGGGATACTTCCCTCCAGGAGGGAGAAATCGAAGCCATGCATCATCATCACCAATAACCCTCTCATCGTTGGAGGGCCAATCTTCATCAACATCTTCAACATCACCATCTCATCTCAAACCCTAGTTCATCTCTTGTATTCAATCTTTGTATCAGAACCTCAGATTGGTACCTGTGGGTTGCTAGTAGTGTTGATTACATCTTATAGTTGATGCTAGTTGGTTTATTTGGTGGAAGATCATATGTTTAGATCTATCATGCTATTCAATACCCCTCTGATCCTGAGCATGAATATTTTTTGTGAGTAGTTGCTTTTTTCTTGAGGACATGGGAGAATTCTTGTCATAGGTAATCATAAGAATTTGCTATTCGTTTGATATTTTGATGATATGTATGTTGTTGATTCCCTTAGTGTTGTTATGTAAACGTCGACTACATGACACTTCACCATCTTTGGGCCTAATGGAATGCATTGTGGATTAGTTATTCGATGATGGATTGCTAGAGTGAGAGAAGCTTAGACCCTTGTTTATGCGATATTCCCTAAGGGGCTGATTTGGATCCATATGTTTAATGCTATGGTTACATTTTATCTTAATTCTTCTTTCGTAGTTGCGGATGCTTGCGAGAGGGGTTAATCATAAGTGGGAGGTTTGTTCAAGTAAGAACAACACCCATGAACCGATCCACCGACATATCAAATTATCAAAGTAGCGAACATGAATCATACAAACATGATGAAAGTGACTAGATGAAATTCTCATGTGTCCTCGAGAACCTTTTACTTATTATAAGAGACTGTTCAGGCATGTCCTTTCCTACAAAAAGGATTGGGCTACCCTGCTGCACTTTTGTTACCATTACTATTACTTGCTCGTTAAAAATTACTTTGCTATCAAACTACTCATTACTGATAATTTCAGTGCCTGCAGAAAATACACTGGTGCGCGTCGGTCCTAAACAAATGGTTTTTAACCCCTTTTCGCCATGGCATTTGGAACCGTCGCCAAGTGAGTGTGTGTGATAGGGTGTCCTTCCCACACGACCCAGAAACCGTCGGGGATATGGAGCAGTGATCCAGAGGCCTTCCGAAATGTAATCATGTGCGATGCAGCACACACTAAATTCTTTCGCACGTGTGGTATCGATGATTAAGCGTTTGTAATGATGAAGTGAAACCATATGGTCTATCATAACGAACTGTTTGGGAAATAGTATGTAAGGCACACAGGACAACATATGAACTGTGTGCGATTTGTGCCCTATCGCACACGAGTTTTCTGCGTAACCTGTCTGCCATGCTAGACTCCATCGCACACGTTTTCCAATCATTACCGTCTGCGATATTGTTCCTTTACAAATGGTTCAGGAGCCCCTTCGCACACATATAAGTGTTGCAGACCGTTTGTGATTTGTTAGGTATCACTGACGGTTGCCACAAGAGTGACGTGTGTTTTTTGTTTGGGATCCCACACGTTTCCTGAAAAAAATTTGACTGGGATTGTATTTTGCATTGGGCACGGTTTACTCCCAGTTCTTGTGTGCGATAACGCGATATCACAAACGGTTCCGGAGAAATTACACACACGTAGTAGCGCTACAAATCGTTTGCGATCTACTGTGTATCACCGACGGTTCCGCTATGATTGACGTATGCTTTCCGATGTGGATCGCACACACTCATTTAGTTGAACCATGTGCGGAGAAATTTCCATGTTAGAACAAAAATATCCCATTTTGAATCGTCACGCAAAAAGAAAATTCGCCACAATATTCAATTGAACAAACAAACAAAAATATCCCATTTTGAATCGACACGCAAAAAGCAAATTCTCTAAATAGTGTCCACAGGAAGAACATTCATCAGATTTCGCAACAATTGCAATTGAACATATGGTAGCTAAATTGCAATGATTTGTCCACACATATATGCATTACATAATTAATCATAGTATACAAAATATGAAGACCTCATCAGATGGAAAACAATGGATCCATGCATTATATGTTTAGCGGCTAACTCTTACTCAATGTTTCAGGAGAACACATGCGGAAATCTTCATTATCACCAGTGCGATTGATGTAGTGATCCAGGAAGAAGTCGCTGATAAATATCCGAACCATCAACAATTCACTAGCCGGGAGCGGTTGAGGGGTCCTCGGTTTTAAGATGAGCTGCAGTATTTTTAAGATCAAAATGTGCCATATGAGTGGAGTAGAAGATATTAATTAAGATAGACTTACTGGTACTAATTTGTGAGGATCGTCACAACTATCAGCAGATTTGCAGATGGAGATCATGTGTCTGCACACATAGTATCCACAAAGGTTGGCCGCTGCTTCTTGCTAAGGACATTGAAATTTTTTGTATGAAATTAGTCATGTATTTGTCATGTTAGGAACAACCTAACCGGTGTTAGATGTATTATTTTTTATTTGGACAAAATAGAAAGAGGTTTATTTATAAGCTTGAACATTTGACTAGTGTAAGGAAAGGTATTTGCAGATTGTTGGATAAATTTTCCAAAAATAATGGATTTTGGTGTGTTACCGGAGAAACGATCTCGTGATGCAGAGGTAGTTTCCTCTTGAACAGGTTCCCTGGTTTAGTTTGCCACAATGCGAGCACACTGCAAATGATGATGAATTTTGACAACATCAATTATTGAACCAGATATGAATGCAAATTAATTTCAACATCATAGAATTCAATACCTATCCAAGAATTGCTTAAGATGCGTCAGATCTTGAGCGTTTGTTGACTCTCTGAGAGAATTGACGTAGTAAATTGTGTTATTGTTTGGAATAATGAATACCAATATCCAGTGATTGCTACATATTAAGAAAGCCATGAACTAACGAATGATGTCGAAATCTGAAAGACAATCAGTATATGCATGGTTGTTTACTTTAGTTACCGTTCATGATATGGCCAAAGAAATAATTTTGCATGGGATGTGTTTTCAAAGATACAGACGACCGTGTTAACGGCGCAATCCCGTCGGTCCTTTTCATGTAATGTTGTGCCATTTGCTAATGCAGGATCTATGAAATACACACTCTCACTTTGTCTTCTCTGTGCGTTCAATCCCCTGAGAGGAATAAAATGCAGTTAGCTGCTTATCATTTACAGCCTTATATGGAGAAGTTGATCAGAGTTTGTTAAGTACTTACAGTGGGTAGTAACATAAGTGTAGTGTCATGCACAACTTCATTTCTTAGGTTACAGACTCATATTGCTTTGGGACATGTGATGCTACAGTAACTAGCTAAGTTACTGAAACTATCTCTCTCCTCATTAACTTATTGCCACATAAGCAAGTTTGCTGAGTTGAAATCGATGTTACTGTTGAAGTTACTCCCACTATGGCTAGTCTGATACTAGCTAGTCGTCTATGATATACTAGCTACTGTCGGTGTCAAAACCGGCAGATCTCGGGTAGGGGGTCCCGAACTGTGCGTCTAAGGCTAATGGTAACAGGAGGCGGGGGACACGATGTTTACCCAGGTTCGGGCCCTCTCTATGGAAGTAATACCCTACTTCCTGCTTGATTGATCTTGATGATATGAGTATTACAAGAGTTGATCTACCACGAGATCGTAGAGGCTAAACCCTAGAAGCTAGCCTATGATTATGATTGTTGTTGTCCTATCGGACTAAACCCTTTGGTTTATATAGACACTGGAGGGGGCTAGGGTTACATAAAGTCGGTTACAGAGAAGGAAATCTACATATCCGAATTGCCCAGCTTGCCTTCCATGCAAAGGAGAGTCCCACCCGAACATGGGAAGAAGTCTTCAATCTTGTATCTTCATAGTCCAACTCCGGCATAAGCATATAGTCCGGCTGTCCGAGGACCCCCTAATCCTGGACTCCCTCAGCTACCTCACTAAGAGCATGGTTAATAATACAGCCAAGGGTCGGTTATAGGAAGTTGCCATGTCATATATATACAGCCAACCTCTTAGCGGGCATGTACAATAATAAGTTTATATACGTACTAGTTTATCAATAGTTGGCCCACCTTACATCCTCACAAAGTGTCTTGGGTCTCGTGTTGCAGCTGACTCTACTAACCAAGAGCCCGCTTCTCTTCTCTTTCCTCTAATTAATAAGCACATATATATTATTCTATTCCTTATAGCCAGACTACCCACAGTGGGAGTAACATAGGTAGTAACATCACACATATCTAGATAAAATAGATGATGTGGCAAGCAATAAATGAAGAAATGGAAGAAAGTGGATATGTGTGATGTTACTACCTATGTTACTCCCACTGTGGGTATAGTCTTAGGTAGTAACATCACACCACTACAAAAAAAAGACACATCCGTGACATTTTGGGCCGAACGGAAAAAAATTCTGTCATACTTATGACACTTCTGTGATGATAATTGTGACAAAACCCGGTATCATCATAGATGTGGTGGGCTCCTACTTCTATGACAACAAATCATGACAGAAAATGGGCTTTTTGTCCTGGGCGGGCCGGAGACGCAGCTGCATGACATTCTTTGGGCCGTCCATGACAGAAAAAACCATGGTAGAAGCGAGGGCGAGGATAATTTCGGCGAGTTCCCGGTTACGGTGGCTGGTCGGGGGCCGAGCGATGCGCGTTTCTCTCGTACACGTACGCGTGTGTGTGCGAGGCATTGGGTTGTAACTAAACCCGAGCGAGGCGTTGGGCTCTAACTGAACCCGAGCGATTACACTGCAGGCTACGCGTTACTGAACCCGAGCGATCGATCGATGGTTGTTAACTGAACCCGATCGAGCGATTCCTTCGCTACTGCTGCTAACTGAAGCCGATCGATGCTGCCTCTGGATGAACAGTGAGCGTTGCTGGGGGGTTTGTATGAACAGTGAGCGGTGGGGGTGGATGAACAGGACCCCGTGGTGTTGCCTCTGGATGAACAGGACCTCGATCGATCGAGCCGGTTTGGGCTGGATGCACAGGACCCCGTGGAGGGCTGGATGAACAGGACGACCCCGTGGAGGGCTGGATGAACAGTAGACAATGAAGGGGTGGATGAACAGTAGCCCGTGGAGGGGTGGTTGAACAGTAGCCGGTGGAGTAGCGCGCGGTGGAGGCTGGATGAACAGGAGCCCGTGGATGAACAGTCGTAGGTGGAGGCTGGAGGAGGTCGACGGTGGATGAACAGTAGCCCGTGGAGGCTGGAGGAGGTCGACGGTGGAGA
>NC_057801.1:395167465-395195934 GCF_018294505.1 Triticum aestivum
GGGTGGTTGAATAGTAGCCGGTGGAGTAGCGCACGGTGTAGGCTGGATGAATAGGAGCCCGTGGATGAACAGTCGCAGGTGGAGGCTGGAGGAGGTCAACAGTGGATGAACAGTAGCCCGTGGAGGCTGGAGGAGGTCGACAGTGGAGATGAACAGTATCCCGTGGAGTCCCGTTTTGCGGTACGCCCCACCCCTTCCGATGGACAGGACCCCCGTTTCAACCGTAGCGCTCCAACACAAGTCTGTTTCCGCCGTTTTGCGGTACGCCACACCCTTCCCGATCAACAGGACCCCGTTTCGACCATAGGAGGTCTAACACAAGTCCGTTTCCTCCGTTTTGCGGTACGCCAGACCCCTCTCGATGAATAGGATCCCGTTTCGAACGTGGCCAGTCGAACACAAGGTCGTTTCCTCTGTTCTGCGGCACGCCAGGCCTCGTTTCCATCGGCTCTTCCATCCAAGCCCTCCCGATGAACACGATGACGCATTCCGTTCCGAACCAGCCGGTTGGCTCCCCATGAACACAATGACGACGCTGTTTCTCTGTTTCGACCCAGCCATGTACACAAGCCCTGGCCATACGTATGCTCGAGTAGGCGTTCGAGACCACGCCCGTATGTACGTACGTGGTTGTATTTACTTTCTTGCACCCTGTCCGTTGTACGTATGTGTACATGCTACGTGCGCGCCTCTACTACAACACGTGCGCGCTTCTACATCGACCAGTATGTACGTACACGTTCGCGACCAGAATGACAATGCTACGTACTCTTCGACCAGGTGGGTCCCAACTGTCAGGCACTTCCTTAAGTGCGAAGATGTAGATGGTGGGTCCCAGCAGTCAGGGGGGTGAATCATTTTTTTCGGATGCACTTCCTTGCGTGCAAAGATGTAGCTGGTGGGTCCCAGCAGTCAGGGGGAAACGTTTTTTTTCATGAAATAAGATGGCCCGTCCGGTGGGTCCCCGCTGTCAGGTGGAGGAATAACTATTTTGCGCGTAATAAGGAGGCACTTCCTTGCGGCCGCCGTGGACCCAGCTGTCAGTCTCTCCACCTACAGTACTATTCGGATGGAAGTCGGTCGTTGACCACGTTGACCACACTGCACCGAGACCACCAGGGTGGTGGACCACCGTGAAGCCTAGGAAGGGGACGATGCGGAGTCGGGGAAGACGCGGCAGTGGAAGCCCGCGCTGAGAAGAGTACGAGGGTTCACTGGTTCATCTGTGGTGTGAGGCTGCCGTCGCCACAGAATAACAGGGGGTGTGGGTGAGTAGAGGGATGGCCTGGCCAGCGGTGGGAGTAGTATGGGGCGGTGAGGCCTCCACGGCATCACAGCCGGCCACGGGAGGCAGGAGCACGCGACACGACCGGCATTGCTTTGGGCGGCTGGAGCAAGAAGACCAGAGGTTGAAGAAGCACTACGACCATTGGATGGACATCATACGGTCACTGCAGCTAGAATCGTTTATATTGACTAAGTTGACAAAGCCCTTGGTACGTGTTAACTTAGTAGGCCCACAGGTCAGCCTCTAAAACGGTGCGCCCCAGATGTCAGGGGGAGGAATCATTTTTTTGGCTGCTGAAGCAAGAATATCCAAGATTGAAGAACAAGCACGACATCCTTTGGATGGACATCAAACTGCCACATCTACTAGAACCGTGTGTTGTTGACAAAGCCTTGCATACACGTCACCTTAGTTTTTTTAGGGGACACGTCCACTTAGAAGGCCCACAAGTGTGTGGCAGAGAACATATAGCCTATTTGCGATTAGTAAGAATGTACAACCCATTTTTTAATTCTAATGGAATTTACTACATTCCATTTATAGTTTTTAAAAGTACAGCCCAACTTCTACCTAGGACAATGATTAATAATTTCAACCAACCGCTCAAAACAGAATTCAAAAAAAATTCCCACATTTTGATGGGATCCAAAATATTTGTATCCGAAATTTCTAGTCAGATTAAATATAATTTCAAAATAAATTTGTATTACGTTAAAATCCAACGAAATATTGCGTGCGCAACAAGTAAGGAAATTAAAATTTCCAAATTCCAAAAATAATATATTTTTAAACTAATTATGTGTTTGGTGCATTTTTTATAGTTACTGCCCAGTTATTATAATTACATCCCATTTATTATTTCTTAAAGTCCATTTTCTTGTTAAGCCTAATGCATACCTCCTAGGAAAGTTTGTAGCCCAGCGGGGCGGAAAATAACATGTTTACCCGGATATTGTGTACAACTATCGGCCCAGTTGCATTGCTGATGTTGAAAAAAAGGCTTGTGTAGTACAGTACAACGTAACATGGCTACTCAGCCCACATTCAGCGACGCCGGAAAGGCCCAAACAAGGCTTCTGTACAACTTCTTGAAGTCACTGAGCTCAATTGATAACTTAATAAAAAAGTTAGATTACAGTGGAACCTAATTGTAAGCTACCAAGAGCAAAGAAATAATTCAACGGGTCCCACTTGTGCAAGTGTGCATGTGTGCATGCGTGTGTGTGTGTGTGCGTGTGCCTGTGTGTGTGTGTGAGAGAGAGAGAGACCCATCAGTCGATGCTCGTAAATACATCTTTCAGCCATATGCATTGCTGATGCTTAGTAAAAACTTATATAGTTGACACAATCATATAGAACATCGTAGCACACGAACTTGCATACAAAAATTTCACGCATGCGGCACAATCAGGATGGAAGCAGTGGCCCGCTATGGGTAGGGCTATGTTGAAACCAATGAACTCGTACATAACGGTTCATCGTCTTTATCAATGACGGGGAAATATCTTGAATGTTGTGCAAAGAAAGCATACACACAACACAATAAGTTCTGCTAGCACATTAAGTTGACGTACAGCCCTTTGTAAAAAAAGTCCAGGTACAAAATTAGAACAGGTCACAATCAAATGTACTGGCACATCAGTGCTTCACACCCATAGCTCGGATTTAACTAGTATCTAACAAGATTCAGTTGTTACCTCAAATTAGAGCACATCCAGGCAGCCAGCTCTGCCTCTTCTCCCAAAGAAGCAGTAGCCTCCGCCGCGCTATGGAGTAGGCCCTGTGCCATCCATCGTTCCGAGCAACACGGGGAATTTCTGACGTTGACTCCTGTAATGGATGTCGTCGACGTACCCTGGCACCAGCGGCGGCGGCAGGACTTTGATTGATGGATTGACCACTTCTTCGACATGCACGAACACTCGATACAGGTACATCCCTAACGTGGTCCGCGGCGGCCTTGGTGGCGACGAATAGTACAACCCTGGTTCCTACACCGGTATCTCAACACCAATCACCTTCGATATGGTGGACGGCCTCTTCATCCATGCCATAACCGTCAGAGCCCAGCTGTCTAGAGGAACAAACATACTTACGAGCTCACCTCCAAGGTCGTTGATAAGCTCATTCATGGACTCGCTGTTCCAAGCACATCGAGGCATGCCGTGGAAGGTAAGATTTGTTAAAAACTCAAGCTCAGAGGGCACCGAGCCCTATCGTGGGTGACACCGATCAAAGCTCACCAGCGCACCGTCACAGAACAAACACTGGGAAGATTAGAACACACGACTGCAGTCGAAAGTTGTCCGGAACCTGAGAAAGAAATCAGCCGGTGGCGGACAGACTTTGACGAGCAAGTCACTTATTTGGATGCCGTGCACAATGCCAAGAGCTTTGACAAGGTCGTCCAGTGAGACGGGAGGCCGGTTGCCGTTGATGTTTACCATCATCACTTTGTCGGCAAACTGGTCGTCAAGCGCCGCCATGCCACTATTGAGCGAAAGCATGTAGCGACCGAAGGTAGGATGGACCTCAGGATCTTCGGCTCGAAGATCCGCGTTGACTGGCTACATGATAGTGCACTTGAGTATAGGGAGTACGGGAGGGGGATTTGGGGGAACTGGAGTAGGAATCGAGATTCCAGAGGTGGGGGAGGGGCGGGAAATTGGGGATGAAAAGGTAGCATGAATTTCGAACACGCGCCAATATGCTCTCGGCGCGCAAGTGCACGAAAACACCGATGGTGCCCACATGTCGACCTAAGAGTCCTTATTCTTTCTTTTTTGGATAGCCCAGCCTTTTTTGAGGATCTTTTGAGAGCCCGGCCTGAGAGTCATAATTGGCCTGTTTGGCATTGCGTTACTACTCAGCCCATATTCAACGACACCTCACTGGCCCAACGAAGTGTACATCATCGAAAAGACACTGAGCTCAAATTATATAACTTGAAAAAAGGAGATATACTTTGAACACTGGAGAATGGTGATGCCCTCATTTAGCCCACCAGTAGTTCGAGACAATAAGTAGTTTGAAACAACGATATATACAACATTCAAACACTGACTAGTGACTACTACGGACATAAACAACAAGACATGATAGTTCATAAGAAGTCTTGCTACACCACCAAAACGCACCCATCTGTAGCGCTCAGACTCTTGTGATCCAGACGAGAATGACATTCTAAACAGAGGCAACTATTACATAGTAAGAGTGACATAGACGAGGATGACCAAATGACAAGGAATATGCATAACAAAAAAAAGAACCACCCATCCAGAACTAGCAGCAAAGACAACAAAGTCCTTTGAAGAGATGATCCAACACCATCATAATTTGCAGCCCCGCTTCAGCGACCAGTGATCCGGAGACACCAGTACTCCACCCTTTTGATGCAACAGCCCAATTACCTATCAACCTGAAGGCTTGAACCACATCACTACCTGTCGTAATTGAGACATCCAAGGATCAAAGTTAATCCGGATGCCTTTGTCATTCTCACCTTCTTTTGGCTACACGCTGTATCGTTGACAATCAGGGGAGTTTGCTCCTGAACTCCTAGGGATCACCGTGTAGACACAGTTTTCCATAGCAAACAGAGCCTCTCTGCCATCAAGGTCCTTGCCAACGGTGATCTCCTGGTTAATCGAATAATTGAGTCTGAGAAACAAAGAGTGTGAACCAAGGCTATTTACCCGCCTCCAACTAAAAAATCCTGAAGGCCCCAACAAGCAGGTATCCTGCTCATAGACCTAACAACCATTGTCCGGATACTCACGTATTTCACGGTGCTTGTATACAGTGGGGTTTTTGCAATATAACTTTTTCGGCTCATGTGTCCGAATGATCATCAGTCTTTTGTTGTCATCTGATCAAGCGAGGAACCAGTTGTGCTTCCCTGTTTTTGGCAAAGGTGGTGTGATTACAAAGGGCAGTAACTGTAGGGACACTACATCATATCAAAAAGGACAGGCATTGTTAATGTAAGATCAGCATTGTTCAGAGTATGAGTAGGATAATGCATTGATATGTCCCTGTTGGAACTGGGAGGAAAATACAGGGAAATGTATACTAGGTTCAAAAATACAGAAGTACCATGCATGGTTATACTCATGTTATCTCGCAATCGATTCTTCACAGGAAACTACCATGTCATGCATGTTATGTAATCATGTTCTGTCCTCACAAACAAATTCTTCAAGGTAACTAATAGACCATGCATTGTTATATACTCGTGTTCTATGGGCAAATTTTTTGTGAGGATGTTATTCTAGCCATTGATTGCTGAAGGGCAAATATAGGTATGTACACATGGCAAGCATTACAGGATTTCACTACTTCAAAATATAGAGTTCTCCATATGCACATTTACTTCCCTAATGTATGGTTAGATGAAACAAACAATGTGGTGCATGTTTCTACATCATGAAAATGAGGAAACTAACATGGCCATTGATACACACTCATATTTAGTAGTAGTATATAGATTACTGTAAAATAAGGAGAATATCCATATATTCCAAACCGTTTGATTATTCAGGGGTACAAATTGGTTGTAATGACATGGTCACAATCGCATGAATTAACTCATTCCAAATATAGCTGATTTATGACATCTCTAATACATTGCCATAGTTCTACTCAAATTCTGCTCAAACAGGGATATGCCAATCATCACAAAAAGTTCAAATGGTGTCATGGCGTCATCATTAACATGAGATAGAAACAACTTACACGAGCCGTCCCAGCAATACGTGGTGCCATCTGCTTTGTTGATCACGTAGATGATGCTATTGTGTTCAATAGAATCACAAAAGTGTGTATCAGCTTTGACGATGATCCACTGCGAGTTGAGTTGTCTCCAGCTAAAGAAGGCACATGCGTAAAGATAGGCGAGTCTATGGTCGAACAAGGCAATTAGCTTGAAGTCTGCGTAATTCGCATGTCGTGTAGGCACTTGACAGATTACAATCTTCTGCAAAACAAGGTCCGTCGAACTGATGTGGTAATCTAGATGACTTGGACCGCGATGGTAAAACTCTATATAATCCAACAAAGGAAGGATAATCTCATGGGAGGTCTGGAAGTTCATGAGCACCAACTTTTTATCGTCTTCTCTGAAGGCAGCCATCCAGTGGGAGTTCATGCCGACCCAGTACATACCTGCCAAGAAGTTTCGGGCCATGATAATCAGATCGAAGTCGAGGGAAATGATGTACGGTGACCCACTACATACCTGCAAAGAAGTTCCGGTAATGGAGATCGGAATGAAGTTGAGGGGCATCATGTACGCCTCCGTATCATGGTGAGCCAATCTTGCAAGACCAGATAGAAGCAAGCAGGGTGTCTTGAAAAGCTTAGGCCTCGCTTCGGCGATGGCCGTGTGCATGTCCCTCAAGCATGCAGCCAGCCGCAGGGCGCTCAACATATCCATACACGAACAAGAGAGGTCGAGGATGTCATTGGAGAGATTGCTCCATTTGCGGCTCATATGGATGCTGCGCGGTTCGCATTCGGCCATGGTGGAGTTTGGAAGGTGGGGGTTTTTGGGGGCTTGATTTACAGGGGAGAAGGTTGTCGGTGCTGGAGCTGCTAGCGAGGGAATCGTGGTACTGGGGGAGGCGAGCTAGGCGACGGTACACGGGGGCACAGTGAGATGGAGACGGAGACGGAGATGGAGATGGAGATGGAGTGGTGCTATGGGAGAGGAGAGGGAGACGAGGCGAGGCATGCTAATGTGTTGTACAGCGGCGGTGACAGACTGCACAGTGCACAGGGTGAGGCTAACTTTGGTAACCCAAACACGCCGCCTGGAGTAGTGTCAGGCGCAGGGTGTTGTCACTTCACTGTGAGGACCAGATGAATAGTATCTTGACCATCAAGTGTACCATAGTTGTACTACTACTAGTAGTAGGAACATGAGTACTCCAGTACTGTATAGCGGAAATAGGTCTCCCGTGCTAGCATGCCTGTTCACTTCATCCTCCAGGTATCATCTATATTGCGAGCAGATCCAAATTCTCGTGCATGCGGAAGCGCGAAGATGGGCCTTTGATGAGGATAACCGTGTACTCCCTTTGTCTAGGTGAGCGCAACCTAGGTGGATGTAGATTGGACGAGAAAGAGCACCGGGACAAGCAAAACCTCCAACCACGACACTGTTACAAATGGAAGCAGAATCAACAATTAATACGTAGTTATAAGGATGCCTTTTCAGCTCTCCAAGAAGGCCCAATGAACACCCTGCCGCGATGCATGCAGTGGTCGTTCTGGTGCATCAAGGACGGCATGCAAATCATTCCACACTTGAGAAGAGGAAAAATGGAAAGGTAGAATGCGGCATCAGAGGAAGAGAACACTGGCTAACGAGGCTGGGAGGGGATCGAGCAGGAAGTTAATGTTCCACGCCTAAAGGTTTTGGGAAAACCCGATTTTCATAAGGTGACTTACTCACCTAGACGGAGGGAGTATTCCTTAACAAGAGAATGTTGTGTCTCCCACGCATGCGCCAATATCCATCTGAACCAGCTACAACACATTTTTTTATCTGTTTGCATAGGTCCCACCTATCAGGAAGGATGGGCACGTACACGAACAGGTATGACTCCTCAGTCTACCCACATAGCATTTTCGTTTAGTTTACCTAGTCGTCTAATCAACTGCCTGCACGCCACTTCTCTCATTTACTTCTCCATCGGAAACCGATTTTCCTCGGCTTCTTCACCTCCCCTTCGTCTTCATTTCCATCCAAACCCCACTGCGTTCACATTGTTTTAACCTCTTTAAATAATCATCTACTACTTCACTTAGACTAGCCATCTAATCCTAATTCTCCAAACCATAGCCCTCTGTTCCATCGGTTCCAAATGGCGAAAGAGATCGAGATGCACGTTGTTAGCGTCCAACATGTCCTTGTCGAAGGCTCATTGAGCATAGTTGCCACCTTCACCGTCCACCCAAGGGTTGTTCATAAGTGGATCAACAATGTATCCAACTCCCTCTAAAAGGTAGAGACGAGGGTCATTGGTCTCATCACAGAGTACAGGGAGCGTGCCACTGGGAAGATCCAACGCACTGCCGTCCTTCAGTTGTGCCTCGAAGATGATGTTTTGGTGTACTACATCATACATGCGCCCTACATACCAGGTGAGCTTCATGATTTCTTGTCTCGGGAGGACATATACTTCTGTGGGGCAGCCATCGAAGGGGACAAACAGAAGCTACAACCGTACAACCTTGATTTGAAAAGAATCGCTGACCTACAAACCAGAATCAAAATTCCTATAGAAGATTGTGATAAATAGACACCATCCCTATTTGACATAGCAAATTTTGTGGAAGAAGAAGAAGAAAAAGAAGAAGAAGAAGAAGAAGAAGAAGAAGAATAAGAAGAAGAAGAAGAAGAAGAGCTCGGTGTATATTGATATAGATGGACTATTTCGATGGTGTGCATGTCTTTGGAACAAAGTACTAGTAGTGTGGGTCCACTTGACTATAAGGAACTATTTATCCGCATATATAGCTTTCTCTACTACTCCTTCCAGTGATCGGTATGCAATGCATGTGTCTGTAGACATGACAGCTTGTCCATGGAAGTTCAACTACGGCGACCATCATGTTTCATCCACTGCCACTCGCGATTCCCACGACGCCGCTCCAACCCTCGGCACCATGTCCCCCGACGTGCGCCTCACCCCTCTCGGATGCACCGCCCCACTACCTTTGTGTGCATGACATGTAGGCCACCTAAAATGCGGCGAGCATCAAGTTTCTACCACAGCCACACGTGATTCCCATGACACAGCTCGAACCCATGACACCACACGTCCCCCGCCATGCGGCTCACCCCTCTCGGCCCCACTGCCCCTCTGCCTTCGGGAGAATTACATGTGGACTAGTCTCCTATCGGGTCCACATGTTATTGACTCAAAGGCAGGTGTAGTAAGGCGCTGAAGCTCAGTCCCGAGGGCCCTGAGCGGGAAATGTAACTCCTGCGCCAGGCCTTGTGGTGCTACCGCTGCACAAACTCGTGCCAAACTCGAGATTTGTTTCTTTACTATACATGCACGCAACGATTTAATGGACATTGTAATCTCAACATGTGATGGGGAGCTCTAAATTTGAATTTGAAACTTACAAAAAGAAAAGATTCAAAACAAATAAACTGGGAGAGAGGGAGTATATCGCAGGATGTGTCCCATATGAAATAAGCCCCCTGGTTTGTCATCGCGAAGATGCGGTTAGAAAGCAGCATAGCGTCTTCATACTCGTACGACAACAAATCGGCCGCAAACAGCATGGTCCGCCTTTGACCGCCATGTGCAAGGTTCATGCTATCTTATTCAATCTCACCGTGGTTCCATCATACAAGTGGTGGCCTGTTGCATGGATGATCCCAATGTTGGACAAAGGTTCTACCACTCTACGGGAACGGTGTCACCATTGTAAATGTTGTGCAAATCGATGTTGGTACCCTCCCGTACATATGCAAGCCAATCTCCACTCGCACCGAGCCTAACCTGTGAAACAGTGGGTAGGGGAGAATTAGGAAATGGACATAGAAGTAGTATTTAGAATGCATTTACTACGTGATCAAACTCATCTTACCTGCTCATCGGAGGAAATATGAGTGCCCCTCAACATCGGCATCTCAAGGGGCGTCAACTTGCAACTACGGCCACGCCGCGCTGGGGAGACCCCCAAGGAAACATCCTCATGTGTTCCACGGAACATCAAGATGCATTTGTATGAGTAGTTTATCTTGTGAGATAATAGGATGAACGAGGGAAGGCCTCTAGAGATAAAGATAGACACTACTACTACCAAAGTGCTGGCCCGTGCGTTGCAATGGATCCAAAGTAGTAGAATAATACTTGTTCACGTGCTTGAAATATAAACACTCTAGTTTTGATATACACGTGTTAGCAGACATGACAACTTGTCCATAGAAGTTGAACCACGGCGACCATCACATTTCTTGTTTCTACCACTGCCACACCCACATGCGATTCCCACGATGCTGCTCCAACCCACGGCACGTCAGGGGATCCTCATCCCCCCCGACGTGCGCCTCATCCCTCTCGGCCCCATTGCTCCTCTGCTTTTGTGTGCATGACATGCGAGCCAGCTGAACTGCGGCGACCATCAACTTTCTACCATAGCCAACACCCGATTGGATGCGGTTTGCCTGCTCCGCTGTTGTACTTCGATCCGTACTTCATGGTCGCCGCATTTCGTCCCGGGCATCAATCCTCAGCTGAGTACTTCTGTACTACGCCTCGTAACGCCCCGACGCCCAGCTGTGGTACCCTCGCCACGGCGACGCCACCACCGGCCGGTTCATCTTGAACGAGTGAGTCACAAACCACGCCACCACCATGAGAATGACATGTGGGCCAACTGCATTTAAGGTCCACATGTCATTAACTCATAAGCCGGGCACTAAGCCACTGAAATTCGGCCCCGTGGGCCCTAAGAGGGAAATGTAACTCCTGCGGCAGGCCTTGTGGTGCTCCCGCTGTACGAGCTCGTGCCAAACCCAGAATTTTCTTCTTAATACTACCAACTACTAGTATGGTACACGTGCATTGCACGCATGAGATTCTGGTGGTTTGTGAATTATGCTTCTACATGTGGAGTCTCCTAGATTCTACATGTGACAAAATCTGGTGGAATGTAGATCATATCCAACGGCCAGTAGTGCTCGGATTTGCCATCTTTGTACCGTCGGATTGGCTTCATCCAATGACCAACTTTCAAAGTTATTCAGGCACTATATAGGGGTATAGATATATAGATGTTTGGTTTGCAGCCTAAGGTTGCCACGCCTAAGCTTAGGCGTGCCACAATATATTAGGCATGTGTTTGGTTCTTTGCTACACTTGTGGCTTGCCACACTTTTCTAGCTACATGGTCCACATGTCATAGACTCAACTTCTTGCCAAATCTTGCCACACTTGTGGTGGCCATTTTGTTAGCCACATTTTTTGTGGTAGACACAGGGGTTGTTTGGTTTTAGGCCTAGAAATGCCACACTTATCATACAATGTTGCCAAATATTGCCACATGTAAGGTTAGGCAAGTTTGACTAACTTAGGTGAGTGTTTGGTTCAAGCCACACCTTAGGCAAGCCACACTAAGGCCCCACATGACATACACACAAAAATCATGGCAAGATTCCCTTAGGCTTGCCAACTTGTGGCTCTCATTTTGAAGAACTAACTTTGCCTAAGCTTAGTTGTGGCAAAGTTAGTCATGAATTAAGTTCAACCATGGAGTCTTCTAGATTCTACATGTGGCAGAATCTGGTGGAATGTATATGATATCCAACGGCCCGCAGTGCTCGGATTTGCCATCTTTGTACCGTCGGATTGGCTTCATCCAACGACCAACTTTCAAAGTTTTTCACACACTATATAGGGGGTATAGATATAGATATGCCGGCCCGTTGCAATGGATCCAAAGTATATCTATTTAGTGGAGTGCACTCTAAACACATTATCTATTTATTTTTCTCTAACCTTTCGTAGCCATGCAACCAAGCCACATAAGCTTCATGGGTTCCCGACATCATGTCATTCATACTACGTGTTGGGGAACGTTGCAGAAAATTAAAAATTTTCCTACGGTTTCACCAAGATCCATCTATGAGTTCATCTAAGCAATGAGTCAAGGGAGAGAGTTTGCATCTACATACCACTTGTAGATCACGAGCGGAAGCTTGCCAAGGGGATGGTGATGATGGAGTCGTACTCGAAGGTGATTCGGATCACCGATGTCCAAGTGCTGAACGGACAGCACCTCCGCGTTCAACACACGTACGGGACGGGGACGTCTCCACCTTCTTGATCCAGCAAGGGGGAAGGAGAGGTTGAGGAAGATTGCTCCAACGGTAGCACGATGGCGTGGTGTAGTTGGTGCAGCAGTACTCCGACAGGGCTTCGCCGAGCACGTACAGAGGAGGAGAGGTGTTGGGGAGGGGAGGGGCTGCGCCTTAACTTGTGGTTCTGCAGCCCTCCCCTCACCCCTCTATTTATAAGGGAAGGGGCAAGGGGGGCCGGCCCCTCTCTAGATGAGATCTAGAGGGGGGGGGGTGGCGGCCAGGGTGGGGGGACTTGCCCCCCAAGCAAGGGGGACGCCCCCTTTAGGGTTCCCCCCCCCCAACCCTAGGCGCATGGGCCCAAGGTGGGGGGCGCGCCCAGCCCACCAGGGGCTGGCTGCTATCCCATGCGGCCCCATGTGGCCCCCGGGAGGGGTGGCCCCTCCCGGTGGACCCCCGGAACCCTTCCGGTGGCCCCGGTACAATACCGATAAGCCCCCGAAACTTTCTGGTGTCTGTATAACAACTTCCCTTATATAAAACTTCACCTCCGGACTATTCCGGAACTCCTCGTGACGTCCGGGATCTCATCCGAGACTCCAAACAACATTCGGTAGTCACATACTAGTCTTCCTAACAACCCTAGCATCACCGAACCTTAAGTGTGTAGACCCTACGGGTTCGGGAGACATGCAGACATGACCGAGACCACTCTCGGGCAATAACCATCAGCGGGGTCTGGATACCCATGTTGGCTCCCACATGCTCCTTGATGATTTCATTGGTTGAACCACGATGTCGAGGATTCGATCAAACCCTGTATACAATTCCCTTTGTCAATCGGTACGTTACTTGCCCGAGACTCGATCGTCGGTATCCCAATACCTTGTTCAGTCTCGTTACCGGCAAGTCACTTTACTCGTACCATAATGCATGATCCCGTGGCTAACACCTTGGTCACCTTGAGCTCATTATGATGATGCATTACCGAGTGGGCCCAGAGATACCTCTCCTTCATACGGAGTGACAAATCCCAGTCTCGATCCACATAAAACAATAGATACTTTCGGAGATACCTGTAGTGCACCTTTATAGTCACCTAGTTATGTTGTGAGGTTTGATACACCCAAAGCACTCCTACGGTATCCAGGAGTTACACGCTCTCATGGTCAAAGGAAGAGATACTTGACATTGGCAAAGCTCTAGCAAATGAACTACACGATCTTTGTGCTATGCTTAGGATTGGGTCTTGTCCATCACATCATTCTCCTAATGATGTGATCCCGTTATCAACGACATCCAATGTCCATAGCCAGGAAACCATTACTATCTGTTGATCACAATGAGCTAGTCAACTAGAGGCTCACTAGGGACATATTGTGGTCTTTGTATTCACACGTGTATTACGATTTCCGGATAATACAGTTATAGCATGAATAAAAGACAATTATCATGAACATTGAAATATAATAATACTTTTATTATTGCCTCTAGGGCATATTTCCAACAGTCTCCCACTTGCACTAGAGTCACCAATCTAGTTACATTGTGATGAATCGAACACCCATAGAGTTCTGGTGTTGATCATGTTTTGCTCGCGAGAGAGGTTTAGTCAACGGATCTGCGACATTCAGATCCGTATGTACTTTGCAAATTTCTATGTCTCCATCTTGAACATTTTCATGGATGGAGTTGAAACGATGCTTGATGTGCATGGTCTTCTTGTGAAACCTTGGCTCCTTGGCAAGGGCAATGGCTCCAGTGTTGTCACAGAAGAGTTTTATTGGCCCCGACGCATTGGGTCTGACTCCTAGGTCGGTGATGAACTCCTTCACCCAAATCGCTTCATGCGCTGCCTCCGAGGCTGCCATGTATTCCACTTCACACGTAGATCCCGCCACCACGCTCTGCTTGCAGCTGCACCAGCTTACTACTCCACCATTCAACATATACACGTATCCGGTTTGCGACTTAGAGTCATCCGGATCTGAGTCGAAGCTAGCGTCGACGTAACCCTTTACGACGAGCTCTTCATCTCCTCCATAAACGAGAAACATGTCCTTTGTCCTTTTCAGGTACTTCAGGATATTCTTGACCGCTGTCCAGTGTTCCTTGCCGGGATTACTTTGGTATCTTGCTACCAAACTTACGGCAAGGTTTACATCAGGTCTGGTACACAGCATGGCATACATAATAGATCATATTGCTGAAGCATAGGGGATGACACTCATCTCTTCTTTATCTTTTGCCGTGGTCGGTGACTGAGTCGAGCTCAATCTCACACCTTGTAACATAGGCAAGAACCCTTTCTTGGACTCATCCATTTTGAACCTTTTCAAAATCTTATCAAGGTATGTGCTTTGTGAAAGACCTATGAGGCGTCTTGATCTATCTCTTGATGCCTAATATATAAGCAGATTCTCCAAGGTCCTTCATTGAAAAACATTTGTTCAAGTAGGCCTTAATGCTGACCAGAAATTCTATATTATTTCCCATCAAGAGTATGTCATCTACATATAATATGAGAAATGCTACAGAGCTCCCACTCACTTTCTTGTAAACGCAGGCTTCTCCATAAGTCTGCATAAGTCCAAACGCTTTGATCATCTCATCAAAGCGAATATTCCAACTCCGAGATGCTTGCACCAGCCCATAAATGGATCGTTGGAGCTTGCATACTTTGTTAGCGTTCTTAGGATCGACAAAACCTTCCGGCTGCATCATATACAGCTCTTCCTTAAGATGCCCGTTAAGGAATGCCGTTTTGACGTCCATCTGCCATATCTCATAATCATAGTATGAGGCAATTGCTAACATGATTCGGACGGACTTAAGCTTCACTACGGGAGAGAAAGTCTCATCGTAGTCAATCCCTTGAACTTGTCGATAACCCTTAGCAACAAGTCGAGCTTTATAGATGGTAACATTGCCATCCGCGTTCGTCTTCTTCTTAAAGATCCATTTGTTTTCTATCGCTCGCCGATCATCGGGCAAGTCTGTCAAAGTCCATACTTTGTTTTCATACATGGATTCTATCTCGGATTTCATGGCTTCAAGCCTTTTGTTGGAATCTGGGCCCGCCATCGCTTCTTCATAGTTCGAAGGTTCACCGTTGTCTAACAACATGATTTCTAGGACAGGGTTGTCGTACCACTCTGGTGCGGAACGTGTCCTTGTGGACCTACGAAGTTCAGCAGCAACTTGATCCGAAGTACCTTGATCATCATCATTGTTTTCCTCTTCGGTTGGTGTGGGCATCACAGGAACATTTTCCTGAGCTGCACCACTTTCCCGTTCGAGAGGTAGTACTTCATCGAGTTCTACTTTCCTCCCACTTACTTCTTTCGAGAGAAACTCTTTTTCCAGAAAGCATCTGTTCTTGGCAACAAAGATCTTGCCCTTGGATCTTAAGTAGAAGGTATACTCTACAGTTTCCTTAGGGTATCCTATGAAGACGCATTTTTCCGACTTGGGTTCAAGCTTTTCAGGTTGAAGTTTCTTGGCATAAGCATCGCATCCCCAAACTTTTAGAAACGACAGCTTAGGTTTCTTCCCAAACCATAATTCATACGGTGTCGTCTCAACGGATTTAGACGGTGCCCTATTTAAAGTGAATGTAGCTGTCTCTAGAGCGTATCCCCAAAATGATAGCGGTAAATCGGTAAGAGACATCATAGACCACACCATATCCAATAGAGTGCGATTACGACGTTCGGACACACCGTTTCGCTGAGGTGTTCCAGGCGGCGTGAGTTGTGAAACGATTCCACATTTCCTTAAGTGTGTGCCAAATTCATGACTTAAATATTCTCCTCCACGATCTGATCATAGGAACTTTATCTTTCGGTCACGTTGATTCTCCACCTCATTCTGAAATTCCTTGAACTTTTCAAAGGTCTCAGACTTGTGTTTCATTAAGTAGACATACCCATATCTACTTAAGTCATCAGTGAGAGTGAGAACATAACGATATCCTCCGCGAGCCTCAACGCTCATTGGACCGCACACATCGGTATGTATGATTTCCAATAAGTTGGTTGCTCGCTCCATTGTTCCGGAGAATGGAGTCTTGGTCATTTTGCCCATGAAGCATGGTTCACATGTGTCAAACGATTCATAATCAAGAGACTCCAAAAGTCCATCAGCATGGAGCTTCTTCATGCGCTTTACACCAATGTGACCAAGGCGGCAGTGCCACAAGTATGTGGGACTATCGTTATCAACTTTACATCTTTTGGCATCTACACTATGAACATGTGTAATATTACGCTCGAGATTCATTAAGAATAAACCATTGACCATCGGAGCATGACCATAAAACATATCTCTCATATAAATCGAACAACCATTATTCTCAGACTTAAATGAGTAGCCATCTTGTATTAAACGAGATCCAGATACAATGTTCATGCTCAAACTTGGCACTAAATAACAATTATTAAGGTTCAAAACTAATCCCGTAGGTAAATGTAGAGGCAGCGTGCCGACGGCGATCACATTGACTCTGGAACCATTCCCGACGCGCATCGTCACCTCGTCCTTCGCCAGTCTCCGTTTATTCCGCAGCTCCTGCTGTGAGTTACAAATATGAGCAACGGCACCGGTATCAAATACCCAGGAGTTACTACGAGTACTGGTAAGGTACACATCAATTACATGTATATCAAATATACCTTTGGTGTTGCCGGCCTTCTTATCCGCTAAGTATTTGGGGCAGTTCCGCTTCCAGTGACCCTTCCCCTTGCAATAAAAGCACTCAGTCTCAGGCTTGGGTCCATTCTTTGACTTCTTCCCGGCAACTGGCTTACCAGGCGCGGCAACCTCCTTGCCGTCCTTCTTGAAGTTCTTCTTACCCTTGCCCTTCTTGAACTTAGTGGTCTTATTGACCATCAACACTTGATGTTCTTTCTTGATTTCAGCCTCTGCTGACTTCAGCATCGAGAACACTTCAGGAATGGTCTTTTCCATCCCCTGCATGTTGTAGTTCATCACAAAGCTCTTGTAGCTTGGTGGGAGCGACTGGAGGATTCTGTCAATGACCGCCTCATCTGGGAGGTTAATGTTCAGCTGGGTCATACGGTTGTGCAACCCAGACATCTTCAGGATGTGCTCACTGACAGAACTGTTTTCCTCCATCTTACAACTGTAGAACTTGTCGGAGACATCATATCTCTCGACCCGGGCGTGAGCTTGGAAAACTAGTTTCAGCTCTTCGAACATCTCATATGCTCCGTGATGCTCAAAACGCTTTTGGAGCCCCGGTTCTAAGCTGTAAAGCATGCCGCACTGAACGAGGGAGTAATCATCAGCACGAGTTTGCCAAACATTCATAATGTCTTGGTTCTCTGGGACGGGAGCGTCACCTAGCGGTCCTTCTAGGACATATTGTTTCCTGGCAGCTATGAGGATGATCCTCAGGTTCCGGACCCAGTCCGTATAGTTGCTGCCATCATCTTTCAGCTTGGTTTTCTCTAGGAACGCGTTGAAGTTCATGTTGACATGAGCGTTGGCCATTTGATCTACAAGACATATTTGCAAAGGTTTTAGACTAAGTTCATGATAATTAAGTTCTAATCAAATTATGAACTCCCACTCAGATTAGACATCCCTCTGGTCATCTAAGTGTTACACGATCCGAGTCGACTAGCCCGTGTCCGATCATCACGTGAGACGGACTAGTCATCGTCGGTGAACATCTTCATGTTGATCGTATCTTCCATACGACTCGTGTTCGACCTTTCGGTCTCCGTGTTCCAAGGCCATGTCTGCACATGCTAGGCTCATCAAGTTAACCCTAAGTGTTTTCGCTGTGTAAAACTGTCTTACACCCGTTGTATGTGAACGTAAGAATCCATCACACCCGATCATCACGTGGTGCTTAGAAGCGACGGACTGTAGCAACGGTGCACAGTTAGGGGAGAACACTTCTTGAAATTTTGTAAGGGATCATCTTATTTACTACCGTCGTCCTAAGTAAGCAAGATGCATAAACATAATAAACATCACATGCAATTATATAGTTGTGACATGATATGGCCAATATCATATAGCTCCATTGATCTCCATCTTCGGGGCTCCATGATCATCTTGTCACCGGCTTGACACCATGATCTCCATCATCATGATCTCCATCATCGTGTCTTCATGAAGTTGTCACGCCAACGACTACTTCTACTTCTATGGCTAACGCGTTTAGCAATAAAGTAAAGTAAGTTACATGGCGTTCTTCAATGACACGCAGGTCATACAAAAAATAAAGACAACTCCTATGGCTCTTGCCGGTTGTCATACTCATCGACATGCAAGTCGTGAATCCTATTACAAGAACATGATCTCATACATCACAATTCATCATTCATCACAACTTCTGGCCATATCACATCACATGATCAATCGCTGCAAAAACAAGTTAGACGTCCTCTAATTGTTGTTGCATCTTTTACGTGGCTGCAATTGGGTTCTAGTAAGAACGTTTACTTACCTACGAATAACCACAACGTGATTTTGTCAACTTCTATTTACCCTTCATAAGGGCCCTTTTCATCGAATCCGCTCCAACTAAAGTGGGAGAGACAGACACCCGCCAGCCACCTTATGCAACTAGTGCATGTTAATCGGTGGAACCGGTCTCACGTAAGCGTACGTGTAAGGTTGGTCCGGGCCGCTTCATCCCACAATACCGCTGAAGCAAGAAAAAGACTAGTAGGGGCAAGCAAGTTGACAAGATCCACGCCCACAACAAAATTGTGTTCTAATCGTGCAAAGAGAACTACGCATAGACCTAGCTCATGATGCCACTGTTGGGGAACGTTGCAGAAAATTAAATTTTTTCCTACGGTTTCACCAAGATCCATCTATGAGTTCATCTAAGCAACGAGTCAAGGGAGAGAGTTTGCATCCACATACCACTTGTAGATCACGAGCGGAAGCTTGCCAAGGGGATGGTGATGATGGAGTCGTACTCGAACGTGATTCGGATCACCGATGTCCAAGTGCTGAACGGACATCACCTCCGCGTTCAACACACGTACGGGACGGGGATGTCTCCTCCTTCTTGATCCAGCAAGGGGGAAGGAGAGGTTGAGGAAGATTGCTCCAACGGCAGCACGACGGCGTGGTGTAGTTGGTGCAGCAGTACTCCGACAGGGCTTCGCCGAGCACGTACGGAGGAGGAGAGGTGTTGGGGAGGGGAGGGGCTGCGCCTTAACTTGTGGTTCTGCAGCCCTCCCCTCACCCCTCTATTTATAGGGGAAGGGGCAAGGGGGCCGGCCCCTCTCTAGATGAGATCTAGAGGGGGGGGGCCAGGGTGGGGGGACTTGCCCCCCAAGCAAGGGGGGCGCCCCCTTTAGGGTTTCCCCCCCAACCCTAGGCGCATGGGCCCAAGGTGGGGGGCGCGCCCAGCCCACCAGGGGCTGGCTGCTATCCCATGCGGCCCCATGTGGCCCCCCGGGAGGGGTGGCCCCTCCCGGTGGACCCCCGGAACCCTTCCGGTGGCCCCGGTACAATACCGATAAGCCCCCGAAACTTTCTGGTGTCTGTATAACAACTTCCCTTATATAAAACTTCACCTCCGGACTATTCCGGAACACCTCGTGACGTCCGGGATCTCATCCGGGACTCCGAACAACATTCGGTAGTCACATACTAGTCTTCCTAACAACCCTAGCGTCACCGAACCTTAAGTGTGTAGACCCTACGGGTTCGGGAGACATGCAGACATGACCGAGACCACTCTCGGGCAATAACCAACAGCGGGGTCTGGATACCCATGTTGGCTCCCACATGCTCCTCGATGATTTCATCGGTTGAACCACGATGTCGAGGATTCGATCAAACCCTGTATACAATTCCCTTTGTCAATCGGTACGTTACTTGCCCGAGACTCGATCGTCGGTATCCCAATACCTTGTTCAGTCTCGTTACCGGCAAGTCACTTTACTCGTACCGTAATGCATGATCCCGTGGCCAACACCTTGGTCATCTTGAGCTCATTATGATGATGCATTACCGAGTGGGCCCAGAGATACCTCTCCGTCATACGGAGTGACAAATCCCAGTCTCGATCCGCATAAAACAATAGATACTTTCGGAGATACCTGTGGTGCACCTTTATAGTCACCCGGTTATGTTGTGACGTTTGATACACCCAAAGCACTCCTACGGTATCCAGGAGTTACACGCTCTCATGGTCAAAGGAATAGATACTTGACATTGGCAAAGCTCTAGCAAACGAACTACACGATCTTTGTGCTATGCTTAGGATTGGGTCTTGTCCATCACATCATTCTCCTAATGATGTGATCCCGTTATCAACGACATCCAATGTCCATAGCCAGGAAACCATGACTATCTGTTGATCACAACGAGCTAGTCAACTAGAGGCTCACTAGGGACATATTGTGGTCTTTGTATTCACACGTGTATTACGATTTCCGGATAATACAGTTATAGCATGAATAAAAGACAATTATCATGAACATTGAAATATAATAATACTTTTATTATTGCCTCTAGGGCATATTTCCAACACTACATTGACTGGAAAAAAAGATAAATCACCCAAAACAAGATCTTCCCATTTTTTGTTCCTACGATGATGTGCCGTGCACGTACCTACTAGTTGTATAGTGGTAGTACTAGTTGTATAGTACAAACTTGGTACTAGTAAGAGCAGTACTAGTACAGAATGCTCCTACTCTATCAACGAGCCCCATCTGACACCAAATTTCTTGGCTTCCGTGCTACAACTATATCTTCCGCTCGTTTCTGTTTTCCAACCCGGCGGCGGGTGGGGTGCGGTTTGCCAATAGTCGGTTTCCTCAACGGCGGTCCCACATGAAAGTGAAAATGCTAGGCAACACGCCTTCCCTAAGCTATGTGTCGTGCCGGACGGGCCATGGAGTACTCCCGATTCCCGGGCGTGTGGGGGTGTGACGCGAACGCGGCAGGCCTTTTCCTTTTACTAGCAATGTGCACATGCGTTGCGACGGATCCAAAGTAGTTGAATAGTGGTACTTGTTCACAAACTTGAAAGAAATCACTCTTGTTTTGATATACTCCTAATATATTACTCCCTCCATTACTAAATATTTGTCTTTTTAGAGATTTCAAATGGACTATCACATACGGATTATATAGACATATTTTGAAGTGTAGATTCACTCATTTTGCTCCGTATGTAGTCACTTATTGAAATCTCTAGAAAGACAAATATTTAGGAACGAAGGGAGTACTTTTCACACAAAATATATCTCTCGGGTTGTTTTGATGAGGTGAGGGAGGGATGTGGTTGCTTTCAAGATAATAAGGGGTTTTCTGCAAATTGGAGCAGAGAAGTGGGCTATTGTTGCAAAAATGCCATAACTTACCTCACAGTCATTAGATGCAGATCTAATGGTCAAAAACGACGTATGGCAGACACACCACCATCACCAACTGAGTCTTTCATAGGAGTAGGAGTAGGGAAACATGTATAAATTGTAACATTTGGTTCTGCTCCTCGGCATGATCGATAGATAGAAATAACGATTGGAAACGCTATGGAGGGGCTATTTCCGCCAGACAAGCAGGGTACATAGTAGCTAGGTTGGCGCACCATCGGTTTGGTCACACACGCTTTGGCATGTTCTAGTGTTTCTAGCAAGATGCCCGTGTGTTGCACGAAGTTGATGGAAAAGGTAAGCACAACTTATAAATTGACAGATGGAGTACTACTTACAGTGATGCATATAAATCGACAGATGCCCGTGTGTTGCACGAAGTTGATGGAAAAGATAAGCACAATTTATAAATTGACAGATGGAGTACTAGTTACAGTGATGCATATAATTAAGCAAAGGGACCGCACATGTCGGTATTGACTGGAACGAGAATGCAATAGCACAATAAGAATTAAAGCCACGATGATGAGATCGCACTGGTGGTTACAGAAGGCAAGAAGAAAGATGCATCCATCAATGTACGACCTCCTCCTCCTCAACTTAGTGTGCCGGGCCACCGACCGGCAGCTAAGGAGTGGCGGCTTTTGTGGCGAGGTCGAGGTGCTTCTCACCAAAGGCATCCAAGGCTTCCATCCGGTTGAGGAAGGCCAACGTTGTAGCGTCCTCACTGGCCTTGTAGATACCTATGTACATGATTTGCTCATACACGTGGATGTGTAGGTCGACGAATTCTTGCAGGGCGAGGCGCCTCGCGGCGAGCGCGACCTCTAGGTGTACATTCTTCGTGGCGTCGGCGGGCAGTCACAGGGCCACCATAGCTTGAAAGAGGTTCCGACCATGGAGGTCGATTAGGATGGCAGGCAATGAGGAGCCCGGGCACGCGTGCTGGAGGAGTACGGCGATGTCGTCTGCATGCTTCTTGAGGACGGTGAACTTTTTGCTGGTGGCAACGATCATCTGGTCCAACTGAGAGTCATAGTTGGTGTCGACGGCGGCCATCCACCAGCCGGTCTCCAACATCATCTGGAGATGATCCTCGGTGCCATGCCGCAGGCCGGCGTCGTGGACCATCTGGCACAGCCGCTGGCCGCTCGCGCACATCGCCGCCATGGGTCTGGAGTGAGCTCTTTCACGCTAGTGTAAGTGCTTAGGCAAATGCTTAGGTGCGTACGATGTGGTAGATGCATTGGAATGGAAGGGTGCCTTTATATGAGGGCAAACTGCGTTGCATTCACATCGTGCAGCCTCTTTTCCCGGTCCTCCTCCCATTACTTCCCTCATGCATTAATTGAAGGATGATGCATTGGCCGTTCAACATTCCGGGAACCGCTACTCCCTCCCTTGTTTGCATTAAAGCCATATCGAGAATTGCGCTGCCCGCTGTCAAATCGAATACTCCCTCCCTCTAGGTGAGTAAGTCATCTTACGTAAACCAAATAGTCCCAAAACACATAGGCACGGTGCATTAACTCTCATGTTGTTTCTTATTTTTTGACATAAATAGAGGAATCAACCAATAAGAGATGTGGGGCTTGTATGCTTTTAATGAATTGAGACTATCAAACATGACATGAAGTGGTCAGCTCGTTACACACAATGATATTAATTACTCCCTCCGTCCCATAATGTAAGACGTTTTTTGATACACTAGTTTCAAAAAACGTCTTACATTATGGGATGGAGGGAGTAGCAAATACACTTTAAGTTCTCCCGTTTTCCTCTCCACCTTGGTCAAGGTGCACAATCTAAGATGACTTCCACTATGTAGGCCAAAAGCGGTGCCAAATCCACTTTTGGTTTATTTGGAACCGATGCCCTCCATTGCCCAGCCGGTGCCATAAAAAAATTTCAGGGAACCGGAGCATGTAGCTCCTCCGATGCCCAGCCGGTGCCAAATGTAGAAAGCAATAAACAATTGGCTCATGGCCCACTTCAAAGAGCTAACTAGGCTAAGGTAACTCATGTGAATAGAGCATTTGGGTCCCATTTTTTGTCAGGCTATGAATGCAACATTGTGAGACCGGTGCCAAGTAAAATCTTCAGGGCATCGTTGCCCAGCCGGTAGTATTTTAATGCATTGGGCATCGACTACATAGTGGAAGGCCACCTAGACGAAGGGAGTATACTGTACTATTTAAAAGTTGAGGGTGGGGCTTTTCCTGCGCGGTAGGCGGGGCAGTTCCGGCTAGTCGGTTCGACAGAGATGCGAGAAGATGAGGGAGTAGGCTGCTGCAAACGCAGGGCTGTGTGATTTGACAGCGAGTTACTGCTGGACAGGTGGGGCCCTGTGATTTTACTTGCCATATCATCATTTTAACTGTGGTGCTACGACCGGCGTGAGTCTCCCGATTCCTGACCACCTCCATACAGGTGCCTCTCCCAATGCTCCACCATGTAGAGGCTGGCTCTTGCACGAGAGCCCACTTCTCCACTTTTTCCTTGCCTCTTTCCTCCACATATGCAAAAATGCCATGTAAAGCGCACTATTGTACTTACTTGCTCCTACAGGTGCTAAGCTTGCCACATAGGCATAAAGTCTGATGTGGCAAGTTAATTAAGAAGAGAGAGACTAGTTTGGTGACCCAAGGAAGAAATGGTGCTAAGCGTGTGTACCTAGGTGAAAAGACAATTTTGAGTCTATAGCTAATTAAATGAAGCAAACTTAGCAATAAAAAACTAAGCACCTATGCATTGGGGACTTGATTGCTAAGCCATTTAATGCCCTTAGCACCTCATCTAAGCACCATTTCATTGGAAGAGGTCACTCCTTGGCAAATGCAATAAAGACTACTCCCTCTGTCCCATAATATAAGAACATTTTTTGCACTACACTAGTGTAAAAAATGTTCTTATATTATGGGACGGAGAGTACGAAGAAAGAGTTTGAGAGAAGTAAAAAATACACTTATAGCCAACCTTATAGCTAACCTTGTTGTAGTATGAGTGACTAAGTGATCACTATGTATGACATGCCAACATCAGATAGCCTAACGCACCATGTTAAATCTCCAAGGGCGCGACCGCGTGAGTGACGTGACGGTCGTGGTAGGCGCGACCATGATACGGGATGCTGGCAGCCCTTGGATCTGAGATTGAACGGTCGCATGCTAAGTTGCTGAAAATTTCTAGAATAACCCTCCAGGATAGGATATTCACCCATAGGTCTAGAATCACGCCATGCAACCGTTTGATCTCAGATCCAAGGGCTCTCGGAAGCCCGTATCATGGGAGAATGGAAAGCCACTACCCTGCCGTTCGCACGCTGGCAGTTCGCTCCTACTCGTCCCTGCACGTCCTTTAATATTATGGCGGTTCGCTCCTAGTCGTCACATCCTTTCACATTACGGCAGTTCCACTAATCCTAACCCTCCTCCCAAATCCATGGCGTACAAATCTCCATGATCGGCTGTGATTACAAGGTTAGAACCATCATCGGCGATGAGCTCGATGTCATCTACACTCGTTCTTCTGCGATAGTGAAAGGATGCCTTGCTCGCTTCAGACGCATGTACGAAAACTCAGATGATGAGTGGGTCGCTAGGCTAGATGTTGAGTACACCACAATCCTAGGACGAGAGAAGGATCTAAAGGTGGAAGAGAGGAAGAAGCCCGCCGTGATCCAGGTTTGCGTGCATTACTTATGCTTGGTCTACCACATATGCCATGCCGATGTTGAATGCCAGGATTTTAAGAACTTCCTCAAGAGCGGCCTAGTCAAATTCGTTACTATAGACTTTACGAACGAAAAAAGAGTCCTGGGTCAGATAGGCCTCGTTATAGGCAACCCCCTCGACCTCCAGAAGAATCGGCTGCTGCCCTCCAGTGGTCAGCCTTCAATGCTGACTCTGGCAGGAGCCATGGTTCATCCTTCGTACGGTAAACTGGAGAAACCTCATTACACGTTTTATCGTCATGCATGGCAGCAGAATGTACTAGATATAGACCACATCCACTATGCTGCAATGGATGGCTACCTTTGTTTCAGTATCTACAAGGGTTGGATGAAGAGGAAGAGACAAGTGTGCGGTTTAAGCAAAGAAGTATCAGTCAAGAGGAAGAGGGACAAGGAGGAAGTAGAGGACGTGGACGAGGACTCCGAGTAAGGTGGCAGTGTCGTTGCTCATGGTGGTTCTAATGCAGTGTCTACCGGATTACTTGCATAGTTTAATTTCAGGTGTGCTTAGTTTAATTTGAGGGGTGTGTTGTGCTGAGCCCCTAGTAGAACTATGTTATGTTTCTTCTTGTTACTTTAACTCTTCAGTACGCGCGTACTAGTATTTCTTTAATAGAATATAGCACCCCATTTAAGCATGTACTAGCTTTTTTTAATAGTACTATATGCATAATTTAGCGACGAGCGCTCTCTATATGTACCACCTTTTCTTTAATTTCAAGTTTTGCTACATGGCGTAATCCATCGATACAACTACTGTACAAAAGTATACATTTTTCAAAAGGCTAGAGGGCGGGGCAGTCTAGCTTGGTCGGTTTCACGAGAGGAGAGGGCCTTTGTGATTTGACGGCTCATTACCGCTGTCAAATCAAATAGTACTGCGCTGCCCGCTGCACGCCCAGCTGAACACGCCTCCTTGCCTCCATTAGACCCCTCCGTTAAACCCGCATGCAAACCGAGAATCCTACTCCGGCCACACGTCCGTTCATGAGCGGGCCGGAATTAAACGCAACACCGGATGAGCTCCTCCCGTCCGCCCTTAGTTTAAACGAGGCCAGACGCCGGCCAAGCTCCTACCGTTTGCCCACTATTTACACGAGGCCAGACAGACAGCGGGCAAGAATCGCACCCCTCCGCCGCTCCCCCATCTCCTCCTTCACCATTTTCTCCACTCTTCCAATGGCTTCCGAGGAGCCGTTCTCCGGTATATTACCTAGCTGGGTGGCCCGCCGAGCCCTCTGGATACGGTTGAGGCCACTCGGTGGTTCACCAACCTCACTTGGCCCGACGGAGCCAGTTGCCGCCCCAAGCAGGCGCGTAGTTCAGCAACTCGCCGCTCTAGTTCAGCTCGATGAGGAGTGGCGAGTGGCTCCACGCCGGCACGGCGGCGAGCACGCCGGTACGGGCGTCGTCGCTGCTGCATCGTACCACGCCACTAGTGTTTGCAGTGGCCGCGCCTCCCGTGTCTGGGGGCGCGCCTCCCATGCCTGCGGCAGCACCATGCAAGTAGATATAGAAGCCGGGTGCGTGGAGAGCGATGAGTTGGTGGTCAGCTTCTCCTTGTCCGTCGCCATCGTCGAGGAGAAGTAGAACACGGGAGGCCGCCGCCACTTGGGACCCATGAAGGCCACCGTCGTGGCGACGACTGTGCATTCAGGTGGTTTCTTTGCTACTTTGTCTCTTCCGAGGACCTTCGCGACCCCGCAAGTGTCTGACGGACATGAGGAAGACAAAGGAATCTGTGGGCAGACATTTAGATTATGTACTCCCTCTCCAGTTGGCAGCAAATATTTGTTCTGAATGGATAAATTATACCAAGAGAGCCGGATTGGCACCGCTTAGTTCATGTAAATGTAATGAAATCCATCATGTTTATATGAAGATCCGGCTTTTCTATACGAAATCCTTCATGCTTATATGAAATCAGTCTGTGTTTTCACGAATTTCATCTGGTTGGTTAGAGTTGTGAAAATGTATGCCGCTGGCGTTTGATGTCGTCCTCCACGGAAGGAAGCGGGAGGAAATTTGTCGGCTGCCATTGGAGATGCTCTTATGCTGGAAATAATAGAGTGACATCCAATCCATTTGAGTTAATTGCGTGTATGATTGTCCCTCTATAAAAAGTTAATTGCATGTACAGTGTACACGTGACTTGCAGGGTGGCTACAGCTCCGTACAGAAAGTTAAAAAGAAACAAGTCCATCCTTAATCTTGTATTCTAAGTACTCTGTGAGTTCCACTGACAGTACAGTAGCGAAAGAAGTATATATTAAATAAGTAATATGTAATATAAAAAACTAAAGTTAAAGACATAATTCGAACTCATGTCATCGCGTTGCGAGCATCCGGTGCTAACCAGTCCAGCACATTTTTGTTGTAGAACATGCTGGAGATATATCTCCATGTCTACTCTTATACTCCATTCGTTCCTAAATATTTGTTTTTTTTTCAGATTTCAAATGGACTACCACATACGGATGTGTATGTAGACATATTTTAGAGCGTAGATTCACTCATTTTGCTCCGTATGTAGTCACTTGTTGAAATCTCTAAAAAGACAAATACTCCCTCCGTCTGGAAATACTTTTCATCAAAATAGATAAAAGGAAATGTATCTAGACGTATTTTAGTTTTAGATGCATCTCTTTTTATCCATTTTGATGACAAGTATTTTCGGACGGAGGGAGTATTTAGGAACAGAGGGAGTAGAAAGCAGAGTTGGTGATGATGGTGTGCGTGCCATCCTGCAATATAGGCCGTCGGATTTATATTTAACGGATAGGAAGGAAACAATGGCAATTTTGCAAAAATATACCCACACCCCTCTCCACGTTCGCAAATCAGGGCTTCCCTCGTTCATCCTTTTCTCTCACAAGATAAACTACTCATACAAATGCGTCTTGATGTTCCGTGCAACGCACGGGCATCTAGCTAGTTTCTTTTAAAATAGTTACCGCGATAATTGGGTTGAAGTGATATATTTTATGTCTGCCCCGAATGATTTTAGATTCACTAGTAGTGACAAAGAAAAGGTTGCCTTGTTAACTGACAGAAAACAGGGTGAAAACTATCACATGAGGCCGGTAAAAACAAGGCACACTGGGTTCAGCGTCATCGTCACTACAGCTGTGCGCGCGCGAGAAGTCTACATATCGAGGGCGCTACTGAGCAAGGCACAAAGACACAATGTTTGAGAGAGAAACCAATTGACAGACTATGATCAGATCGAGTTGTCACCCTTCTGCTGTC